>NW_027667197.1:600000-831000 GCF_963924665.1 Micromys minutus | reverse complement strand
TATTTCAGTTAATAAGTCAGAAATTTTCCTTATTTTGGGGCCAAAAAACAGAAATTCCCATTGTTTTGGGAGAAAAAGACAGAAATTCCACTTTTTTAGAGGCAAAAAAGCAGAAATTCCCCTTATTTTGGAGCAAAAATGAAAGAATTTCACTTTTTAAGGGCAAAAAGGTATGCATTCTTCTTATTTTTGGGAAAAAAGGCAGAAATTCCTCATATTTTGGAGCAAAATTGCAGAAATTTCTCAAATTTTGGGGCAAAAGGCAGAAATTCCCTATATGTTGGGGCAAAAAGACAGAAATTCCCCTTATTTTGGGGCAAAACTCAGAAATTCCACTTATTTTGGAGCAAAATTCCAGAAATTTCACTTATTTTGGGGCAAAATTGCAGAAATTACAAGTATTTTGGGGCAAAATTGCAGAAATTTCACTTATTTCAAAAAAAAGCAGAAATTTTCTTATTTTGGTGTAAAAAGGCAGAAATTTCTCATATTTTGCGGCAAAAATGCAGAAATTCCCTTTATTTTGAGGAAAAAGACTGAAATTCCCCTTAATTGGGGGCAGAAAGGCAGAAATTTCCTTATTTTGGGGCAAAATTGCAAAAATTTCACTTATTTCAGGGTAATAAGTCAGAAATTTTCCTTATTTTGGGGCAAAAAACAGAAATTCTCTTTGTTTTTGAGGAAAAATTCAGAAATTCTACTTTTTTAGAGGCAAAAAAGCAGAAATACCTTTTATTTTGGAGCAAAAATGAAGAAATTTCTCATTTTTGTGGCAAAAAGGATACATTCCCCTTATTTTCAGGCTAAAAAGCAGAAATTCCCCGTATTTTGGAGCAAAATTGCAGAAATTCCCCTAATTATGGGGCAAAAAGGCAGAAATTCCCTATATGTTAGGGCAAAAAACAGAAATTCTACTTATTTTGGGGCAAAACTCAGAAATTCCACTTATTTTGGGGCAAAATTCCAGAAATTTCCCTTATTTTGGGGCAAAATTGCAGAAATTTCACTGATTTTGGGACAAAATTGCAGAAATTTCACTTATTTCAGTGAAAAAAGGCAGAAATTTTTCTTATTTTGGGAAAAAAAACAGAAATTCCCTTTGTTTTGGGGGAAAAATACATAAATTCCACTTATTTAGAGGCAAAAAAGCAGAAATTTCTCTTATTTTGGGGCAAAATTGCAGAAATTTCACTTACTTCAGGGTAATAAGTCAGAAATTTTTCTTATTTTGGGGCAAAAAAGACAGAAATTATTTTTGTTTTGGGGGAAAAAGACAGAAATTCCACTTATTTAGAGGCAAAAAAGCAGAAATTCCCATTATTTTGGAGCAAAAATGAAGAAATTTTTTTTATGGCAAAAAGTTATGCATTCTTCTTATTTTCGGGCAAAAAGGCAGAAATTCCCCATATTTTGGAGCAAAATTGCAGAAATTCCCCTAATTGTGGGGCAAAAAGGCAGAATTTCCCTATATGTTAGGGCGAAAAAACAGAAATTCTCTTTATTTGGGGGCAAAACTCAGAAATTTCACTTATTTTGGGGCAAAATTCCAGAGATTTCTCTTATTTTGGGGCAAAATTGCAGAAATTTTACTTATTTTAGGGCAAAATTGCAGAAATTTCACTTATTTCAAAAAAATAAGGCAGAAATTTTCCTTTTTTTGGGCAAAAAGGCAGAAATTCCTAATATTTTGTGGCAAAAATGCAGAAATTTTCCTTATTTTGAGGTAAAAAGGCTGAAATTCCCCTTATTTGGGAGCAAAAAGGCAGAAATTTCCATTATTTTGGGGCAAAATTGCACAAATTTCACTTATTTCGGGGTAATAAGTCAGAAATTTTCCTTATTTTGGGGCAAA
This sequence comes from Micromys minutus, assembly GCF_963924665.1. NCBI lineage: Eukaryota > Metazoa > Chordata > Mammalia > Rodentia > Muridae > Micromys > Micromys minutus. The sequence continues at coordinate 829,148 of NW_027667197.1, read as the reverse complement.
AAAGACAAATTTCCTTTGTTTTGAGGGAAAAAGACAGAAATTCCACTTATTTAGAGGCAATAAAGCAGAAATTCCCCTCATTTTGGAGCAAAAAGAAGAAATTTCCCTTTTTTATGGCAAAAAGGTATGCATTCTTATTATTTTCAGACAAAAAGAGCAGAAATTCCCCGTATTTTGGAGCAAAATTGCAGAAATTCCTCTAATTGTGGGGCAAAAAGGCAGAAATTCCCTATATGTTGGGGCAAAAAGACAGAAATTCTCCTTATTTTAGGAAAAAACTCAGAAATTTAACTTATTTTGGGGCAAAATTGCAGAAATTTCACTCATTTCAGAAATAAAAGCAGAAATTTTCTTATTTTGGGGCCAAAAGGCAGAAATTTCTTTTATTTTGTTACAAAATTGCAGAATTTTTTCTTATTTTGGGGCAGAAAATCAGAAATTTCCCATATTTTGGGGCAAAAATGCAGAAATTTCTCCTATTTTGAGGTAAAAGGCTGAAATTCCCCTTATTTGGGGGCAAAAAGTCAAAATTTCTCTTATTTTGGGGCAAAATTGCAGAAATTTCACTTATTTCAAAAAAAAGCAGAAATTTTCTTATTTTGGAGCAAAAAGGCAGAAATTTCCCATATTTTGGGGCAAAAATTCAGAAATTCCTTTCATTTTGAGGAAAAAGGCTGAAATTCACCTTAATTGGGGGCAAAAAGGCAGAAATTTCGTTTTTTTGGGCAAAATTGCAAAAATTTCACTTATTTCAGGGTAATAAGTCAGAAATTTTTTTATTTTGGGGCAAAAAAACAGAAATTCCCTTTGTTTTTGGGGAAAAAGACAGAAATTCCACTTTTTTAGAGGCAAAAATCAGAAATTCCTTTTATTTTGGAGCAAAAATGAAGAAATTTCCCTTTTTTGTGGCAAAAGGTATACATTCCCTTTATTTTCAGGCTAAAAAGCAGAAATTCCCCGTATTTTGGAGCAAAATTGCAGAAATTCCTCTAATTGTGGGGCAAAAATGCAGAAATTCCCTATATGTTAGTGCAAAAAACAGAAATTCCCCTTATTTTAGTGCAAAACTCAGAAATTCCACTTATTTTGGGGCAAAATTCCAGAAATTTCCCTTATTTTGGGGCAAAATTGCAGAAATTTCACTTATTTTGGGGCAAAATTGCAGAAATTTCACTGATTTTGGGACAAAATTGCAGAAATTTCACTTATTTTAGTGAAAAAAGGCAGAAATTTTTCTTATTTTGGGAAAAAAAACAGAAATTCCCTTTGTTTTGGGGGAAAAATACATAAATTCCACTTATTTAGAGGCAAAAAAGCAGAAATTTCTCTTATTTTGGAGCAAAATTGCAGAAATTTCACTTACTTCAGGGTAATAAGTCAGAAATTTTTCTTATTTTGGGGCAAAAAAGACAGAAATTATTTTTGTTTTGGGGGAAAAAGACAGAAATTCCACTTATTTAGAGGCAAAAAAGCAGAAATTCCCATTATTTTGGAGCAAAAATGAAGAAATTTTTTTTTATGGCAAAAAGTTATGCATTCTTCTTATTTTCGGGCAAAAAGGCAGAAATTCCCCATATTTTGGAGCAAAATTGCAGAAATTCCCCTAATTGTGGGGCAAAAAGGCAGAATTTCCCTATATGTTAGGGCAAAAAGACAGAAATTCTCTTTATTTGGGGGCAAAACTCAGAAATTCCACTTATTTTGGGGCAAAATTCCAGAGATTTCCCTTATTTTGGGGCAAAATTGCAGAAATTTTACTTATTTTAGGGCAAAATTGCAGAAATTTCACTTATTTCAAAAAAATAAGGCAGAAATTTTCCTTTTTTTTTGGGCAAAAAGGCAGAAATTCCTAATATTTTGTGGCAAAAATGCAGAAATTTTCCTTATTTTGAGGTAAAAAGGCTGAAATTCCCCTTATTTGGGAGCAAAAAGGCAGAAATTTCCATTATTTTGGGGCAAAATTGCAGAAATATCACTTATTTCAGGGTAATAAATCAGAAATTTTCCTTATTTTGGGGCAAAATCAAATTCCCTTTGTTTTGGGGGAAAAAGACATAAATTCCACTTATTTAGAGGCAGTAAAGCAGAAATTCCCCTCATTTTGGAGCAAAAAGCAGAAATTTCCCTTTTTTATGGCAAAAAGGTATGCATTCTTATTATTTTCGGACAAAAAATGCAGAAATTCCCCGTATTTTGGAGCAAAATTGCAGAAATTCCTCTAATTGTGGGGCAAAAAGGCAGAAATTCCCTATATGTTGGGGCAAAAAGACAGAAATTCTCCTTATTTTAGGGAAAAACTCAGAAATTTAACTTATTTTGGGGCAAAATTGCAGAAATTTCACTTATTTCAGATATAAAAGCAGAAATTTTCTTATTTTGGGGCCAAAAGGCAGAAATTTCTTTTATTTTGTCACAAAATTGCAGAATTTTTTCTTATTTTGGGGCAAAAAGGCAGAAATTTCCTCATTTTGGGGCAAAATTGCAAAAACTTCACTTGTTTCAGGGTAATAAGTCAGAAATATTCCTTATTTTGGGGCAAAAAGACAGAAATTCCCTTTGTTTTTGGGGAAAAAGACAGAAATTCCACTTTTTTAGAGGCAAAAAAGCAGAAATTCCTTTTATTTTGGAGCAAAAATGAAGAAATTTCCCTTTTTTGTGGCAAAAGGTATACATTCCCCTTATTTTCAGGCTAAAAAGCAGAAATTCCTCGTATTTTGGGGTAAAATTGCAGAAATTCCCCTAATTGTGGGGCAAAAATGCAGAAATTCCCTATATGTTAGTGCAAAAAACAGAAATTCTTCTTATTTTAGGGCAAAACTCAGAAATTCCACATATTTTGGGGCAAAATTCCAGAAATTTCCCTTATTTTGGGGCAAAATTTCCGAAATTTCACTTATTTTGGGGCAAAATTGCAGAAATTTCACTTATTTCAGTGAAAAAAGGCAGAAATTTCCCATATTTTGGGGCAAAAATGCAGAAATTTCTCTTATTTTGAGGTAAAAGGCTAAAATTCCCCTTATTTGGGGGCAAAAAGGCAGAAATTTCTCTTATTTTGGGGTAAAATTGCAGAAATTTCACTTATTTCAGGGTAATAAGTCAGAAATTTTCCTTATTTTGGGGCCAAAAAATAGAAATTCCCTATGTTTTGGGAGAAAAAGACAGAAATTCCACTTTTTTAGAGGCAAAAAAGCAGAAATTCCCCTTATTTTGGAGCAAAAATGAAGGAATTTCACTTTTTAAGGGCAAAAAGGTATGCATTCTTCTTATTTTTGGGAAAAAAGGCAGAAATTCCTCATATTTTGGAGCAAAATTGCAGAAATTTCTCAAATTTTGGGGCAAAAGGCAGAAATTCCCTATATGTTGGGGCAAAAAGACAGAAATTCCCCTTATTTTGGGGCAAAACTCAGAAATTCCACTTATTTTGGAGCAAAATTCCAGAAATTTCACTTATTTTGGGGCAAAATTGCAGAAATTACAATTATTTTGGGGCAAAATTGCAGAAATTTCACATATTTCAAAAAAAAGCAGAAATTTTCTTATTTTGGTGTAAAAAGGCAGAAATTTCTCATATTTTGCGGCAAAAATGCAGAAATTCCCTTTATTTTGAGGAAAAAGACTGAAATTCCCCTTAATTGGGGGCAGAAAGGCAGATATTTCCTTATTTTGTGGCAAAATTGCAAAAATTTCACTTATTTCAGGGTAATAAGTCAGAAATTTTCCTTATTTTGGGGCAAAAAACAGAAATTCTCTTTGTTTTTGAGGAAAAAGACAGAAATTCCACTTTTTTAGAGGCAAAAAAGCAGAAATACCTTTTATTTTGGAGCAAAAATGAAGAAATTTCTCTTTTTTGTGGCAAAAAGGATACATTCCCCTTATTTTCAGGCTAAAAAGCAGAAATTCCCCGTATTTTGGAGCAAAATTGCAGAAATTCCCCTAATTATGGGGCAAAAAGGCAGAAATTCCCTATATGTTAGGGCAAAAAACAAAAATTCTACTTATTTTGGGGCAAAACTCAGAAATTCCACTTATTTTGGGGCAAAATTCCAGAAATTTCCCTTATTTTGGGGCAAAATTGCAGAAATTTCACTGATTTTGGGACAAAATTGCAGAAATTTCACTTATTTCAGTGAAAAAAGGCAGAAATTTTTCTTATTTTGGGAAAAAAACAGAAATTCCCTTTGTTTTGGGGGAAAAATACATAAATTCCACTTATTTAGAGGCAAAAAAGCAGAAATTTCTCTTATTTTGGGGCAAAATTGCAGAGATTTCACTTACTTCAGGGTAATAAGTCAGAAATTTTTCTTATTTTGGGGCAAAAAAGACAGAAATTATTTTTGTTTTGGGGGAAAAAGACAGAAATTCCACTTATTTAGAGGCAAAAAAGCAGAAATTCCCATTATTTTGGAGCAAAAATGAAGAAATTTTTTTTTATGGCAAAAAGTTATGCATTCTTCTTATTTTCGGGCAAAAAGGCAGAAATTCCCCATATTTTGGAGCAAAATTGCAGAAATTCCCCTAATTGTGGGGCAAAAAGGCAGAATTTCCCTATATGTTAGGGCGAAAAGACAGAAATTCTCTTTATTTGGGGGCAAAACTCAGAAATTCCACTTATTTTGGGGCAAAATTCCAGAGATTTCCCTTATTTTGGGGCAAAATTGCAGAAATTTTACTTATTTTAGGGCAAAATTGCAGAAATTTCACTTATTTCAAAAAAATAAGGCAGAAATTTTCCTTTTTTGGGCAAAAAGGCAGAAATTCCTAATATTTTGTGGCAAAAATGCAGAAATTTTCCTTATTTTGAGGTACAAAGGCTGAAATTCCCCTTATTTGGGAGCAAAAAGGCAGAAATTTCCATTATTTTGGGGCAAAATTGCACAAATTTCACTTATTTCGGGGTAATAAGTCAGAAATTTTCCTTATTTTGGGGCACAAAAGACAAATTTCCTTTGTTTTGAGGGAAAAAGACAGAAATTCCACTTATTTAGAGGCAATAAAGCAGAAATTCCCCTCATTTTGGAGCAAAAAGAAGAAATTTCCCTTTTTTATGGCAAAAAGGTATGCATTCTTATTATTTTCAGACAAAAAGAGCAGAAATTCCCCGTATTTTGGAGCAAAATTGCAGAAATTCCTCTAATTGTGGGGCAAAAAGGCAGAAATTCCCTATATGTTGGGGCAAAAAGACAGAAATTCTCCTTATTTTAGGAAAAAACTCAGAAATTTAACTTATTTTGGGGCAAAATTGCAGAAATTTCACTCATTTCAGAAATAAAAGCAGAAATTTTCTTATTTTGGGGCCAAAAGGCAGAAATTTCTTTTATTTTGTTACAAAATTGCAGAATTTTTTCTTATTTTGGGGCAGAAAATCAGAAATTTCCCATATTTTGGGGCAAAAATGCAGAAATTTCTCCTATTTTGAGGTAAAAGGCTGAAATTCCCCTTATTTGGGGGCAAAAAGTCAAAATTTCTCTTATTTTGGGGCAAAATTGCAGAAATTTCACTTATTTCAAAAAAAAGCAGAAATTTTCTTATTTTGGAGCAAAAAGGCAGAAATTTCCCATATTTTGGGGCAAAAATTCAGAAATTCCTTTCATTTTGAGGAAAAAGGCTGAAATTCACCTTAATTGGGGGCAAAAAGGCAGAAATTTCGTTTTTTTGGGCAAAATTGCAAAAATTTCACTTATTTCAGGGTAATAAGTCAGAAATTTTTTTATTTTGGGGCAAAAAAACAGAAATTCCCTTTGTTTTTGGGGAAAAAGACAGAAATTCCACTTTTTTAGAGGCAAAAATCAGAAATTCCTTTTATTTTGGAGCAAAAATGAAGAAATTTCCCTTTTTTGTGGCAAAAGGTATACATTCCCTTTATTTTCAGGCTAAAAAGCAGAAATTCCTCGTATTTTGGAGCAAAATTGCAGAAATTCCTCTAATTGTGGGGCAAAAATGCAGAAATTCCCTATATGTTAGTGCAAAAAACAGAAATTCCCCTTATTTTAGTGCAAAACTCAGAAATTCCACTTATTTTGGGGCAAAATTCCAGAAATTTCCCTTATTTTGGGGCAAAATTGCAGAAATTTCACTTATTTTGGGGCAAAATTTCCAAAATTTCACTTATTTTGGGGCAAAATTGCAGAAATTTCACTTATTTCACTGAAAAAAGCCAGAAATTTCCCATATTTTGGGGAAAAATGCAGAAATTTCTCTTATTTTGAGGTAAAAGGCTGAAATTTCCCTTATTTGGGGGCAAAAAGGCAGAAATTTCTCTTATTTTGGGGTAAAATTGCAGAAATTTCACTTATTTCAGTCTAATAAGTCAGAAATTTTCCGTATTTTGGGGCCAAAAAACAGAAATTCCCTTTGTTTTGGGAGAAAATGACAGAAATTCCACTTTTTTAGAGGCAAAAATCAGAAATTCCTTTTATTTTGGAGCAAAAATGAAGAAATTTCCCTTTTTTGTGGCAAAAGGTATACATTCCCTTTATTTTCAGGCTAAAAAGCAGAAATTCCCCGTATTTTGGAGCAAAATTGCAGAAATTCCTCTAATTGTGGGGCAAAAATGCAGAAATTCCCTATATGTTAGTGCAAAAAACAGAAATTCCCCTTATTTTAGTGCAAAACTCAGAAATTCCACTTATTTTGGGGCAAAATTCCAGAAATTTCCCTTATTTTGGGGCAAAATTGCAGAAATTTCACTTATTTTGGGGCAAAATTTCCGAAATTTCACTTATTTTGGGGCAAAATTGCAGAAATTTCACTTATTTCACTGAAAAAAGCCAGAAATTTCCCATATTTTGGGGAAAAATGCAGAAATTTCTCTTATTTTGAGGTAAAAGGCTGAAATTTCCCTTATTTGGGGGCAAAAAGGCAGAAATTTCTCTTATTTTGCGGTAAAATTGCAGAAATTTCACTTATTTCAGTCTAATAAGTCAGAAATTTTCCGTATTTTGGGGCCAAAAAACAGAAATTCCCTTTGTTTTGGGAGAAAAAGACAGAAATTCCACTTTTTTAGAGGCAAAAAAGCAGAAATTCCCCTTATTTTGGAGCAAAAATGAAGAAATTTCACTTTTTAAGGGCAAAAAGGTATGCATTCTTCTTATTTTTGGGCAAAAAGGCAGAAATGCCCCTTATTTTGGAGCAAAATTGCAGAAATTTCCAAAATTGTGGGGCAAAAAGGCAGAATTTCCCTATATGTTGGGGCAAAAAGACAGAAATTCTCCTTATTGTGGGGCAAAACTCAAAAATTCCACTTATTTTGGAGCAAAATTCCAGAAATTTCACTTATTTTGGGGCAAAATTGCAGAAATTTCACTCATTTCAGAAATAAAAGCAGAAATTTTCTTATTTTGGGGCCAAAAGGCAGAAATTTCTTTTATTTTGTTACAAAATTGCAGAATTTTTTCTTATTTTGGGGCAGAAAATCAGAAATTTCCCATATTTTGGGGCAAAAATGCAGAAATTTCTCCTATTTTGAGGTAAAAGGCTGAAATTCCCCTTATTTGGGGGCAAAAAGTCAAAATTTCTCTTATTTTGGGGCAAAATTGCAGAAATTTCACTTATTTCAAAAAAAAGCAGAAATTTTCTTATTTTGGAGCAAAAAGGCAGAAATTTCCCATATTTTGGGGCAAAAATTCAGAAATTCCTTTCATTTTGAGGAAAAAGGCTGAAATTCACCTTAATTGGGGGCAAAAAGGCAGAAATTTCGTTTTTTTGGGCAAAATTGCAAAAATTTCACTTATTTCAGGGTAATAAGTCAGAAATTTTTTTATTTTGGGGCAAAAAAACAGAAATTCCCTTTGTTTTTGGGGAAAAAGACAGAAATTCCACTTTTTTAGAGGCAAAAATCAGAAATTCCTTTTATTTTGGAGCAAAAATGAAGAAATTTCCCTTTTTTGTGGCAAAAGGTATACATTCCCTTTATTTTCAGGCTAAAAAGCAGAAATTCCTCGTATTTTGGAGCAAAATTGCAGAAATTCCTCTAATTGTGGGGCAAAAATGCAGAAATTCCCTATATGTTAGTGCAAAAAACAGAAATTCCCCTTATTTTAGTGCAAAACTCAGAAATTCCACTTATTTTGGGGCAAAATTCCAGAAATTTCCCTTATTTTGGGGCAAAATTGCAGAAATTTCACTTATTTTGGGGCAAAATTTCCAAAATTTCACTTATTTTGGGGCAAAATTGCAGAAATTTCACTTATTTCACTGAAAAAAGCCAGAAATTTCCCATATTTTGGGGAAAAATGCAGAAATTTCTCTTATTTTGAGGTAAAAGGCTGAAATTTCCCTTATTTGGGGGCAAAAAGGCAGAAATTTCTCTTATTTTGGGGTAAAATTGCAGAAATTTCACTTATTTCAGTCTAATAAGTCAGAAATTTTCCGTATTTTGGGGCCAAAAAACAGAAATTCCCTTTGTTTTGGGAGAAAATGACAGAAATTCCACTTTTTTAGAGGCAAAAATCAGAAATTCCTTTTATTTTGGAGCAAAAATGAAGAAATTTCCCTTTTTTGTGGCAAAAGGTATACATTCCCTTTATTTTCAGGCTAAAAAGCAGAAATTCCCCGTATTTTGGAGCAAAATTGCAGAAATTCCTCTAATTGTGGGGCAAAAATGCAGAAATTCCCTATATGTTAGTGCAAAAAACAGAAATTCCCCTTATTTTAGTGCAAAACTCAGAAATTCCACTTATTTTGGGGCAAAATTCCAGAAATTTCCCTTATTTTGGGGCAAAATTGCAGAAATTTCACTTATTTTGGGGCAAAATTTCCGAAATTTCACTTATTTTGGGGCAAAATTGCAGAAATTTCACTTATTTCACTGAAAAAAGCCAGAAATTTCCCATATTTTGGGGAAAAATGCAGAAATTTCTCTTATTTTGAGGTAAAAGGCTGAAATTTCCCTTATTTGGGGGCAAAAAGGCAGAAATTTCTCTTATTTTGCGGTAAAATTGCAGAAATTTCACTTATTTCAGTCTAATAAGTCAGAAATTTTCCGTATTTTGGGGCCAAAAAACAGAAATTCCCTTTGTTTTGGGAGAAAAAGACAGAAATTCCACTTTTTTAGAGGCAAAAAAGCAGAAATTCCCCTTATTTTGGAGCAAAAATGAAGAAATTTCACTTTTTAAGGGCAAAAAGGTATGCATTCTTCTTATTTTTGGGCAAAAAGGCAGAAATGCCCCTTATTTTGGAGCAAAATTGCAGAAATTTCCAAAATTGTGGGGCAAAAAGGCAGAATTTCCCTATATGTTGGGGCAAAAAGACAGAAATTCTCCTTATTGTGGGGCAAAACTCAAAAATTCCACTTATTTTGGAGCAAAATTCCAGAAATTTCACTTATTTTGGGGCAAAATTGCAGAAATTACAATTATTTTGGGGCATAATTGCAGAAATTTCACTTAGTTCAAAAAAAAGCAGAAATTTTCTTATTTTGGGGCAAAAAAGCAGAAAGTTTTTTTTATTTGATACAAAATTGCAGAAATTTTTCTTATTTTGGAGTAAAAATGCAGAAATTTCCCATATTTTGGGGCAAAAATGCAGAAATTCCCTTTATTTTGAGGAAAATGCTGAAATTCCCCTTAATTGGGGGCAAAAAGGCAGAAATTTCCTTATTTTGGGGCATAATTGCAAAAATTTCACTTATTTCAGGGTAATAAGTCAGAAATTTTCCTTATTTTAGGGCAAAAAGACAGAAATTCTCTTTGTTTTTTAGGAAAAAGACAGAAATTCCACTTTTTTAGAGGCATAAAAGCAGAAATTCCTTTTATTTTGGAGCAAAAATGAAGAAATTTCTCTTTTTTGTGGCAAAAGGGATACATTCCCCCTTTTTTCAGGCTAAAAAGCAAAAATTCCCCGTATTTTGGAGCAAAATTGCAGAAATTCCCCTAATTGTGGGGCAAAAAGGCAGAAATTCCCTATATGTTGGGGCAAAAAACAGAAATTCTCTTTATTTTGGGGCAAAACTCAGAAATTCCACTTATTTTGGGGCAAAATTCCAGAAATTTCCCTTATTTTGGGGCAAAATTGCAGAAATTTCACTTATTTTGGGGCAAAATTGCAGAAATTTCACTTATTTCAGTGAAAAAAGGCAGAAATTTTTCTTATTTTGGGGCAAAAAGGCAGAAATTCCTAATATATTGTGGCAAAAATGCAGAAATTCCCCTTATTTTGAGGTAAAAAGGCTGAAATTTCCCTTATATGGGGGCAAAAAGGCAGAAATTTCCCTTGTTTTGTGGCAAAATTGCAGAAATTTCACTTATTTCAGCGTAATAAGTCAGAAATTTTCATTATTTTGGGCAAAAAAGACAGAAATTCCCTTTATTTTGGGGGAAAAATACATAAATTCCACTTATTTAGAGGCAAAAATGCAGAAATTCCTTTTATTTTGGCCAAAATTGCTGAAATTTCACTTACTTCAGGGTAATAGGTTAGAAAATTTCCTTATTTTGGGGCAAAAAAGTCAGTAATTACCTTTGTTTTGGGGGAAAAAGACAGAAATTCCACTTATTTAGAGGCAAAAAAGCAGAAATTCCCCTTATTTTGGAAAAAAAATGAAGAAATTTTAGTTTTTTATAAGAAAAAGTTATGCATTCTTTTTATTTTCTGGCAAAAAGGCAGAAATTCCATGTATTTTGGAGCAAAATTGCAGAAATTCACCTAATTGTGGGGCAAAAGACAGAAATTCTCCTTATTTTGGGTCAAAACTCAGAAATTCCACTTATTTTGGGTCAAAATTTCAATAATTTCACTTATTTTTGGGCAAAATTGCAGAAATTTCACTTATTTCAGGGTAATAAGTCAGAAATTTTCCTTATTTTGGGGCAAAAAAGACAAATTCCCTTTGTTTTGGGGGAAAAAAACAGAAATTCCACTTATTTAGAGGCAATAAAGCAGAAATTCCCCTCATTTTGGAGCAAAAAGAAGAAATTTTCCTTTTTTATGGCAAAAAGGTATGCATTCTTATTATTTTCGGACAAAAAAGGCAGAAATTCCCCGTATTTTGGAACAAAATTGCAGAAATTCCTCTAATTGTGGGGCAAAAAGGCAGAAATTTCTCTTATTTTGGGGTAAAATTGCAAAAATTTCACTTATTTCAGGAAAATAAGGCAGAAATTTTCCTTATTTTGGGGCAAAAAGGCAGAAATTCCTAATATTTTGTGGCAAACATGCAGAAATTCTCCTTATTTTGAGGTAAAAAGGCTGAAATTCCCCTTATTTGGGAGCAAAAAGCCAGAAATTTCCCTTATTTTGGGGCAAAATTGCAGAAATTTCACTTATTTCAGGGTAATAAGTCAGAAATTTTCCTTATTTTGGGGCAAAAAAGACAGAAATTCCCTTTGTTTTGGGGGAAAAAGACAGAAATTCCACTTATTTAGAGGCAAAAAAGCAGAAATTCCCTTTATTTTGGAGCAAAAATGAAGAAATTTTCCTTTTTTTATGGCAAAAAGTTATGCATTATTCTTATTTTCGGGCAAATAGGCAGAAATTCCCCGTATTTTGGAGCAAAATTGCAGAAATTCCCCTAATTGTGGGGCAAAAAGGCAGAAATTCCCTATATGTTTGAGCAAAAAGACAGAAATTCTCTTTATTTGGGGGCAAAACTCAGAAATTCCACTTATTTTGGGGCAAAATTCCAGAGATTTCTTTTATTTTGGGGCAAAATTGCAGAAAATACACTTATTTAAATAAAAAGCAGAAATTTTCTTATTTTGGGGCAAAAAGGCAGAAATTTCTTTTATTTTGGTACAAAATTGCAGAAATTTTTCTTATTTTGGAGCAAAAAGGCAGAAATTTCCCATATTTTGGTACAAAATTGCAGAAATTTTTCTTATTTTGGGCAAAAAGGCAGAAATTTCCTTATTTTGAGGCAAAAATGCAGAAATTCCCATTATTTTGAGGAAAAAGGCTGAAATTCCACTTAATTGGGGGCAAAAAGGCAGAAATTTCCTTATTTCAGGGCAAAATTGCAAAAATTTCACTTATTTCAGGGTAATAATTCAGAAATTTATCTTATTTTGGGGCAAAAAGACAGAAATTCCCTTGTTTTTTGTGGAAAAAGACAGAAATTCCACTTTTTTAGAGGCAAAAAAGCAGAAATTTCCCTTATTTTGGAGCAAAAATGAAGAAATTTCCCTTTTTTATGGGAAAAAGTTATGCATTCTTCTTATTTTCGGTCAAAAAGGCAGAAATTACCTGTATTTTGGAGCAAATTGCAGAAATTCCCCTAATTGTGGGGCAAAAAGTCAGAAATTCCCTATATTTTGGGACAAAAAGACAGAAATTCTCCTTATTTTGGGTCAAAACTCAGAAATTCCACTTATTTTGGGGCAAAATTCCAATAATTTCACTTATTTTGGGGCAAAATTGCAGAAATTTCACTAATTTCAGAGTAATAAGTCAGAAATTTTCCTTATTTTGGGGCAAAAAAGACAGAAATTACCTTTATTTTGGGGGAAAAAGACAGAAATTCTACTTATTTAGAGGCATAAAAGCAGAAATTGCCTCTTTTTGGAGCAAAAATGAAGAAATTTCGCTGTTTTATGGCAAAAAGGTATGCATTCTTATTATTTTCGGGCAAAAAGGTAGAAATTCCCCGTATTTTATAGCAAAATTGCCGAAATTCCCCTAATTGTGGGGCAAAAAGGAAAATATTCCCTATATGTTGGGGCAAAAAGACAGAAATTCTCCTTATTTTGGGGCAAAACTCAGAAATTCCATTCATTTTTGTGCAAAATTCCAGAAATTTCCCTTATTTTGGGGCAAAATTGCAGAAATTTCTCTTATTTTGGGGCAAAATTGCAGAAATTTCACTTATTTCAGAAAAAAAGCAGAAATTTTCTTATTTTGGGGCAAAAAGGCAGAAATTTCCCATATTTTGGGGCAAAAATGCAGAAATTCCCCTTATTATGAGGTAAAAAGGCTGAAATTCCCCTTATTTGGGGGCAAAAATGCAGAAATTTCGCATATTTTGGGGTAAAAATGCAGAAATTCCCATTATTTTGAGGACAAAAGTCTGAAATTCCCTTTATTAGGGGCAAAAAGGCAGAAATTTACCTTATTTTGGGGCAAAATTGCAGAAATTTCACTTATTTCAGGGTAATAAGTCAGAAATTTTGTTTATTTTGGGGCAAAAAAGACAGAAATTCCCTTTGTTTAGGGGGAAAAAGACAGAAATTCCACTTATTTAGAGGCAAAAAAGCAGAAATTCCCCTTATTTTGGAGCAAAAATGAAGAAATTTCCTTTTTTATGGCAGAAAGGTTTGCATTCCTCTTATTTTTGGGCAAAGAAGCAGAAATTCCCCGTATTTTGGAGCAAAATTTCAGAAATACCCCTAATTGTGGGGCAAAAAGGCATAAATTCCCTATATGTTGGGGCAAAAACTCAGAAATTCTCCTTATTTTGGGGCAAAACTCAGAAATTTCACTTATTTTGGGGCAAAATTCTAGAAATTTCCCTTATTTTAGGGCAAAATTGCAGAAATTTCTCTTATTTTGGGGCAAAATTGGAGAAATTTCACTTATTTCAGTGAAAAAAAGCAGAAATTTTCTTATTTTGGGGCAAAAAGTCAGAAATTTCCCATATTTTGGTACAAAATTACAGAAATTTTTTTTATTTTGGGCAAAAAGGCAGAAATTTCCCATATTTTGAGGCAAAAATGCAGAAATTCTCATTATTTTGAGGAAAAAGGCTGAAATTCCCCTTAATTGGGGGCCAAAAGGCAGAAATTTCCTTATTTTGTGGCAAAATTGCAAAAATTTCACTTTTTTCAGGGTAACAATTCAGAAATTTTTTTTATTTTGGGGCAAAAAGACAGAAATTCCCTTGGTTTTTGGGGAAAAAGACAGAAATTCCACTTTTTTAGAGGCTAAAAAGCAGAAATTCCCATTATTTTGGAGCAAAAATGAAGAAATTTCCTTTTTCTGTGGCAAAAGGTATACATTCCCCTTATTTTCAGGCTAAAAAGCAGAAATTCCCTGTATTTTGGAGCAAAATTGCAGAAAATCCCCTAATTGTGGGGCATAAAGGCAAAAATTCCCTATATGTTAAGGCAAAAAACAGAAATTCTCCTTATTTTGGGGCAAAACTCATAAATTCCACTTATTTTGGGGAAAATTCCAGAAATTTCCCTTATTTTGGGGCAAAATTGCAGAAATTTCACTTATTTTGGGGCAAAATTGCAAAAATTTCACTTATTTCAGTGAAAAAAGGCAGAAATTTTGCTTATTTTGGGGCAAAAATCAGAAATTCCTAATATTTTGTGGCCACAATGCAGAAATTCCCCTTATTTTGAGGTAAAAAGGCTGAAATTCCCCTTATTTGGGGGCAAAAAGGCAGAAATTTCCTTTTTGGGGGGCAAAATTGCAGAAATTTCACTTATTTCAGGGTAATAAGTCAGACATTTTCCTTTCTTTGGGGCAAAAAAGACAGAAATTCCCTTTGTTTTGGGGGAAAAAGAAATTCCACTTATTTAGATGCAAAAAAGCAGAAATTCCCATTATTTTGGAGCAAAAATGAAGAAATTTCCCTTTTAATGGCAAAAAGCTATGCATTCTTTTTATTTTCGGGCAAAAAGGCAGAAATTCCCCACATTTTGGAGCAACATTGCAGAAATTCCCCTAATTGTGGGGCAAGAATGCAGAAATTCCCTATATGTTGGGGCAAAAACAGAAATTCTCTTTATTTTGGGGCAAAACTTAGAAATTCTACTTATTTCGGAGCAAAATTTCAGAAATTTCACTTATTTTGGGGAAAAATTGCAGAAATTTCACTTATTTCAGGGAAAAAAAGCAGAAATTTTCCTATTTTGGGGCAAAAAGGCAGAAATTTCCCATATTTTGGTACACAATTGCAGAAATTTTTCTTATTTTGGGCAAAAAAGCAGAAATTTCCCATATTTTGGGGCAAACATGCAGAAATTCCCCTTATTTTGAGGTAAAAAGGGTGAAATTCCCCTTATTTGGGGGTAAAAAGGCAGAAATTTCCCTTATTTTGGGGCTAAATTGCAGAAATTTCACTTATTTCAGGGTAATAAGTCAGAAATTTTCTTTATTTTGGGGCAAAAAAGACAGAAATTCCCTTTGTTATGGGGGAAAAAGACAGAAATTCCACTTATTTAGAGGCATAAAAGCAGAAATTCCCCTCATTTTGGAGCAAAAATGAAGAAATTTCACTTTTTTATGGCAAAAGGCTATGCATTCTTCTTATTTTCTAACAAAAAAAAGGCAGAAATTTCTCGTATTTTGGAGCAAAATTGCAGAAATTCCCCTAATTGTTGGGCAAAAAGGCAGAAATTCCTTATAAGTTGGGGCAAATAGACAGAAATTCTTTTTATTTTAAGGCAAAACTCAGAAATTTAACGTATTTTGGGGCAAAATTGCAGAAATTTCACTTATTTCAGAAAAAAAAGCAGAAATTTTCTTATTTTGGGGCCAAAAGTCAGAAATTTCTTTTATTTTGTTACAAAATTGCAGAATTTTTTCTTATTTTGGGGCAAAAAGGCAGAAATTTCCCTTATTTTGGGGCAAAAATGCAGAAATTTCTCTTATTTTGAGGTAAAAGGCTGAAAATCCCCTTATTTGGGGGCAAAAAGGAAGAAATTTCTCTTATTTTGGGGCAAAATTGCAGAAATTTCACTTATGTCAGGGTAATAAGTCAGAAATTTTCCTTATTTTGGGACCAAAAAATAGAAATTCCCTTTGTTTTGGGGGAAAAAGACAGAAATTCTCCTTCTTTAGAGGCAAAAAAACCGAAATTCCTAATATTTTGTGGCAAAAATGCAGAAATTTTCCTTATTTTGAGGTAAAAAGGCTGAAATTCCCCTTATTTGGGAGCAAAAAGGCAGAAATTTCCATTAGTTTGGGGCAAAATTGCAGAAATTTCACTTATTTCAGGGTAATAAGTCAGAAATTTTCCTTATTTTGGGGGAAAAAAGACAGAAATTCCTTTTGTTTTGGGGGAAAAAGACAGAAATTCCACTTATTTAGATGCAAAAAGCAGAAATTCCCCTTACTTTGGAGCAAAAATGAAGAAATTTCCATTTTTATGGCAAAAAGCTATTCATTCTTCTTATTTTCGGGCAAAAAGGCATTAATTCCCCATATTTTGGAGCAAAATTGCAGAAATTCCCCTAATTGTGGGGCAAAAAGGCAGAAATTCCCTATATGTTAGGGCAAAAAGACAGAAATTCTCCTTATTTTGGGGCAAAACTCAGAAATTTCACTTATTTTGGGGCAAAATTGCAGAAATTTCACTTATTTAAATAAAAAGCAGAAATTTTTTTATTTTGGGGCAAAAAGGCAGAAATTTTTTTTATTTTGGTACAAAATTGCAGAAATTTTTCTTATTTTGGAGCAAAAAGGCAGAAATTTCCCATATTTTGGGGCAAAATTGCACAAATTTCACTTATTTCAGGGTAATATGTCAGAAATTTTCCTTATTTTGGGGCAAAAAGACAGAAATTCTTTTTGTTTTGGGGGAAGAAGACATAAATTCAACTTTTTTAGAGGCAAAAAAGCAGAAATTTTTTTATTTTGGAGCAAAAATGAAGAAATTTCTCTTTTTTGTGGCAAAAGGTATACATTCTCCTTATTTTCAGGCTAAAAAGTAGAAATTCCTTGTATTTTGGAGCAAAATTGCAGAAATTCCCCTAATTGTGGGGCAAAAAGGCAGAAATTCTATATGTGTTAGTGTAAAAAACAGAAATACTCCTTATTTTTAGGCAAAACTCAGAAATTCCTCATACTTTGGGGCAAAATTCCAGAAATGTCCCTTATTTTGGGGCAAAATTGCAGAAATTTCACTTATTTTGGGGCAAAATTGCAAAAATTTCACTTATTTCAGTGAAAAAAGTCAGAAATCTTCATTATTTTGGGGCAAAAAGGCAGAAATTCCTAATATTTTGTGGCAAAAATGCAGAAATTTCCCTTATTTTTAGGTAAAAGGCTGAAATTCCCCGTATTTGGAGGCAAAAAGGCAGAAATTTCCCTTATTTTGGGGCAAAATTGCAGAAATTTCACTTATTTCAGGGTAATAATTAAGAAATTTTCCTTATTTTGGGCAAAAAAAGACAGAAATTCCCTTTGTTTTGGGAGAAAATACATAAATTCCACTTATTTAGAGGCAAAAAAGCAGAAATTCCCTTTACTTTAGGGCAAAATTGCAGAAATTTCACTTACTTCAGGGTAATAAGTTAGAAATTTTCCTAATTTTGGGGCAAAAAAGACAGAAATTCCTTTTGTTTTGGGGGAAAAATACATAAATTCCACTTATTTAGAGGCAAAAAAGCAGAAATTCCCCTTCTTTTGGGGCGAAAATTGCAAAAATTTCACTTATTTCAGTGAAAAAAGTCAGAAATTTTCTTTATTTAGAGGCAAAAAGGCAGAAATTCCTAATATTTTGTGGAAAAATGCAGAAATTCCCCTTATTTTGAGGTAAAAAGGCTGAAATTCACCTTATTTGGGAGCAAAAAGGCAGAAATTTCCCTTATTTTGGGGTAAAATTGCAGAAATTTCATTTATTTCAGGGTAATAAGTCAGAAATTTTCCTTATTTTGGTGCAAAATAGACAGAAATTCTCTTTGTATTGGGGAAAAAAGGAATTCCACTTATTTAGATGCTAAAAAGCAGAAATTCCCCTTATTTTGGAGCAAAAATGAAGAAATTTCCCTTTTTATGGCAAAAAAGCTATGCATTCTTCTTATTTTCAGGCAAAAAGGCAGAAATTCCCCGTATTTTGGAGCAAAATTGGAGAAATTCCCCTAATTGTGGGGCAAAAGCAGAAATTCCCTAAATGTTGGGGCAAAAAGACAGAAATTCTCCTTATTTTGGGGCAAAACTCAGAAATTCCACTTATTTTGGAGCAAAATTCCAGAAATTTCACTTATTTTAAGGCAAAATTGCAGAAATTACACTTATTTTGGGGCAAAATTGCAGAAATTTCACTTATTTCAAAAAAAAAGCAGAAATTTTCTTATTTTGGGGCAAAAAGGCAGAAATTTCTTTAATTTTGGTACAAAATTGCAGAAATTTTTCTTATTTTGGAGCAAAAAGGCAGAAATTTCCCATATTTTGGGGCAGAAATGCAGAAATTCCCTTTATTTTGAGGAAAAAGGCTGAAATTCCCCTTAATTGGGGGCAAAAAGGCAGAAATTTCCTTATTTTGGGGCAAAATTACAAAAATTTCACTTATTTCAGGGTAATCAGTCAGAAATTTTCCTTATTTTGAGGCAAAAGGACAGAAATTCCCTTTGTTTTTGGGGAAAAGACAGCTATTCCACATTTTTAGAGGCAAAAAAGCAGAAATTCCTTTTATTTTGGAGCAAAAATGAAGAAATTTCTCTTTTTTGTGGCAAAAGGTATACATTCCCCTTATTTTCAGTCTAAAAAGCAGAAATTTTCCGTATTTTGGAGCAAAATTGCAGAAATTCCCCTAATTGTGGGGCAAAAACGCAGAAATTCCATATATGTTAGGGCAAAAAACAGAAATTCTCCTTATATTGGGGCAAAACTCAGAAATTCAACTTATTTTGGGGCAAAATTCCAGAAATTTCCCTTATTTTGGGGCAAAATTGCAGATTCACTTATTTCAGGGAAAAAAGGCAGAAATTTTCCCTATTTTAGGGCAAAAAGCCAGAAATTCCTGATATTTTGTGACAAAAATGCAGAAATTCCCTTTATTTTGAGGTAAAAAGGCTGAAATTCCCCTTATTTGGGGGCAAAAAGGCAGAAAATTCCCTTATTTTGGGTCAAAATTGCAGAAATTTCACTTATTTCAGAGTAATAATTCAGAAATTTTCCTTATTTTGGGCAAAAAAACAGATATTCCCTTTGTTTTGGGGGAAAAATACATAAATTCCACTTATTTAGAGGCAAAAAAGCAGAAATTCCCCTTATTTTGGGGGCAAAATTGCAGAAATTTCACTTACTTCAGAGTAATAAGTCAGAAATTCTCCTTATTTTAGGGCAAAAAAGACAGAAATTACCTTTGTTTTTGGGAAAAAATACAGAAATTCCACTTATTTAAAGGCAAAAAAGCAGAAATTCCCCTTATTTTAGAGCAAAAATGAAGAAATTTCCCTTTTTTATGGCAAAAAGTTATGCATTCTTCTTATTTTCGGGCAAAAAGGCAGAAATTCCCCGTATTTTGGAGCAAAATTGCAGAAATTCCCCTAATTGTGGGGTGAAAATGCAAAAATTCCCTATATGTTGGGGCAAAAAGACAGAAATTCTCCTTATTTGGGGGCAAAACTCAGAAATTCCACTTATTTGGGGGCAAAAATCCAGAGATTTCCCTTATTTTTGGGCAAAATTGCAGAAATTTCACTTATTTTGGGGCAAAATAGCAGAAATTTTACTTATGGCAGGGACAAAAGGCAGAAATTTTCCTTATTTTGAGGCAAAAAGGCAGAAATTCCTAATATTTTGTGGCAAAAATGCAGAAATTCCCATTATTTTGAGGTAAAACGGTGTAATTTCTCTTATTTGGGGGCAAAAAGGCAGAAATTCCCCGTATTTTGGAGCAAAATTGCAGAAATTAACCTAATTGTGGGGCAATAAGGCAGAAATTCCCTATATGTTGGGGCAAAAAGACAGAAATTCTCCTTATTTTGGGGCAAAACTCAGAAATTCCACTTATTTTGGGGCAAAATTCCAGAAATTTCCCTAATTTTGGGACAAAATTGCAGAAATTTCACTTATTTTGCGGCAAAATTGGAAAAATTTCACCTATTTCAGGGAAAAAAAGCAGAAATTTTCTTATTTTGGGGCAAAAAGGCAGAAATTTCCCATATTTTGGTAAAAAATTGCAGAAATTTTTCTTATTTTGGGCAAAAAGGAGGAAATTTCCTATATTTTGAGGCAAAAATGCAGAAATTCCCCTTATTTTGAGGAAAAAGGCTGAAATTCCCCTTAATTGGGGGCAAAAAGGCAGAAATTTCCTTATTTTGGGGCAAAATTGCAGAAATTTCACTTATTTAAAAAAAAGCAGAAATATTCTTATTTTGGGGCAAAAAGGCAGAAATTTCTTTTATTTTGGTACAAAATTGCAGAAATTTTTCTTATTTTGGAGCAAAAAGGCAGAAATTTCCCATATTTTGGTACAAAATTGCAGAAATTTTTCTTATTTTGGGCAAAAAGGCAGAAATTTCCTTATTTTGAGGCAAAAATGCAGAAATTCCCATTATTTTGAGGAAAAAGGCTGAAATTCCACTTAATTGGGGGCAAAAATGCAGAAATTTCCTTATTTCGGGGCAAAATTGCAAAAATTTCACTTATTTGAGGGTAATAATACAGAAATTTATCTTATTTTGGAGCAAAAAGACAGAAATTCCCTTATTTTTGGGGAAAAAGACAGAAATTCCACTTTTTTAGAGGCAAAAAAGCAGAAATTTTTTTTATTTTGGAGCAAAAATGAAGAAATTTCCTTTTTCTGTGGCAAAGGTATACATTCCTATTATTTTCAGGCTAAAAAGCAGAAATTCCCTGTATTTTGGAGCAAAATTGCAGAAATTCCCCTAATTGTGGGGCATAAATGCAGAAATTCCCTATATGTTAGGGCAAAAAACAGAAATTCTCCAAATTTTGGAGCAAAACTCAGAAATTCCACTTATTTTGGGGCAAAATTCCAGAAATTTCCCTTATTTTGGGGCAAAATTGCAGAAATTTGACTTTTTTTGGGCCAAAATTGCAAAAATTTCACTTATTTCAGCGAAAAAAGGCAGAAATTTTCCTTATTTTGGGGCAAAAAGTAAGAAATTCCTAATATTTTGTGGACAAAATGCAGAAATTCCCCTTATTTTGAGGTAAAAATGCTGAAATTCCCCTTATTTGGGGGCAAAAATGCAGAAATTTCTATTATTTTGGGGCAAAATTGCAGAAATTTCACTTATTTCAGGGTAATAAGTCAGAAATTTTCCTTATTTTGGGCCAAAAAAGACAGAAATTCCCTTTGTTTTGGGGGAAAAATACATAAATTCCACTTATTTAGAGGCAAAAAAGCAGAAATTCCCTTTATTTTGGGGCAAAATTGCCGAAATTTCACTTACTTCAGGGTAATAAGTCAGAAATTTTCCTTATTTTCGGGCAAAAAGACAGAAATTCCCTTTGTTTTGGGGGAACAATACATAAATTCCACTTATTTAGAGGCAAAAAAGCAGAAATTCCCTTTATTTTGGGGGAAAATTGCAAAAATTTCACTTATTTCAGTGAAAAAAGGAAGAAATTTTACTTATTTAGAGGCAAAAAGGCAGAAATTACTAATATTTTGTGGAAAAATGCAGAAATTCCCTTATTTTGAGGTAAAAAGGCTGAAATTCCCCTTATTTTGGGGCAAGATTGCAGTAATTTCACTTATTTCAGGGTAATAAGTCAGAAATTTTCCTTATTTTGGGGCAAAAAAGACAGAAATTCCCTTTGTTTTGGGGGAAAAAGGAATTCCACTTATTTAGATGCAAAAAAGCAGAAATTCCCCTTATTTTGGAGCAAAAATGAAGAAATTTCGCTTTTTTATGGCAAAAAGCTATGCATTCTTCTTATTTTCGGGCAAAAAGGCAGAAATTCCCCATATTTTGGAGCAAAATTGCAGAAATTTCCCTAATTGTGAGGCAAAAAGGCAGAAATTCCCTATATGTTGGGGCAAAAAACAGAAATTCTCTTTATTTTGGGGCAAAACTTAGAAATTCCACTTATTTTGGTGCAAAATTCCAGAAATTTCACTTATTTTGGGGCAAAATTGCAGAAATTACACTTATTTTGGGGCAAAATTGCAGAAATTTAACTTATTTCAAAAAAAAAGTAGAAATTTTCTTATTTTGGGGCAAAAAGGCAGAAATTTCTTTTATTTTGGTACAAAATTGCAGAATTTTTTTTTTATTTTGGAGCAAAAAGGAAGAAGTTTCCCATATTTTGGGGCAAAAATGCAGAAATTCACTTTATTTTGAGGAAAAAGACTGAAATTCCCCTTAATTGGGGGCAAAAATGCAGAAATTTCCTTATTTTGGAGGCAAAATTGCAAAAATTTAAGTTATTTCAGGGTAATCAGTCAGAAATTTTCCTTATTTTGAAGCAAAAGACAGAAATTCCCTTTGTTTTTGGGGAAAAAGACAGATATTCCACTTTTTTAGAGGCAAAAAAGCAGAAATTCCTTTTATTTTGGAGCAAAAATGAAGAAATTTCTCTTTTTTGTGGCAAAAGGTATACATTCCCCTTATTTTCAGGCTAAAAAACAGAAATTCCCCGTATTTTGGAGCAAAATTGCAGAAATTCCCCTAATTGTGGGGCAAAAATGCCGAAATTCCATATATGTTAGGGCAAAAAACAGAAATTCTCCTTATATTGGGGCAAAACTCAGAAATTCCACTTATTTTGGGGCAAAATTCCAGAAATTCCCCGTATTTTGGAGCAAAATTGAAGAAATTCCCCTAATTGTGGGGCAAAAATGCCGAAATTCCATATATTTTAGGGCAAAAAACAGAAATTCTCCTTATATTGGGGCAAAACTCAGAAATTCCACTTATTTTGGGGCAAAATTCCAGAAATTTCCCTTATTTTGGGGCAAAATTGCAGAAATTTCACTTACTTCAGGGTAATAAGTCAGAAATTTTTCTTATTTTGGGGCAAAAAAGACAGAAATTCCCTTTGTTTTGGGGGAGAAAGACAGAAATTCCACTTATTTAGAGGCAAAAAAGCAGAAATTCCCCTTATTTTGGAGCAAAAATGAAGAAATTTCCCTTTTTTATGGCAAAAAGGTATGCATTCTTATTATTTTCGGTCAAAAAAGGCAGAAATTCCGCGTATTTTTGAGCAAAATTGCAGAAATTCCCCTAATTGTGGGGCAAAAAGGCAGAAATTCCCTATATGTTGGGGCAAAAAGACAGAAATTCTCCTTATTTTAGGGCAAAACTCAGAAATTTAACTTATTTTGGGGCAAAATTGCAGAAATTTCACTTATTTCATAAAAAAGCAGAAATTTTCTTATTTTGGAGCCAAAAGGAAGAAATTTCTTTTATTTTGTTACAAAATTGCAGAATTTTTTCTTATTTTGGGGCAAAAAGGCAAAAATTTCTCATATTTTGAAGTAAAAATGCAGAAATTTTTTTTTAATTTTGAGTTAAAAGGCTGAAATTCCCCTTATTTGGGGTCAAAAATGCAGAAATTTCCCTTATTTTGGGGCAAAATTGCAGAAATTTCACTTATTTCAGGGTAATAAGTCAGAACTTTTCCTTATTTTGGGGCAAAAAAGACAGAAATTCCCTTTGTTTTGGGAGAAAAAGACAGAAATTCCACTTATTTAGAGGCATAAAAGCAGAAATTCCCCTCATTTTGGAGCAAAAATGAAGAAATTTCCCTTTTTTATGGCAAAAAGTTATGCATTCTTATTATTTTCGGTCAAAAAAGGCAGAAATTCCCCGTATTTTGGAGCAAAATTGCAGAAATTCTTCTAATTGTAGGGCACAAAGGCAGAAATTCCCTATATGTTGGGGCAAAAGGACAGAAATTCTCTTTTTTTAGGGCAAAACTCAGAAATTTAACTTATTTTGGGGCAAAATTGCAATAATTTCACTTATTTCATAAAAAAAGCAGAAATTTCCTTATTTTGGAGCCAAAAGGCAGAAATTTCTTTTATTTTGTTACAAAATTGCAGATTTTTTTCTTATTTTGGGGCAAATAGACAGAAATTTCCCATATTTTGGGGCAAAAATGCAGAAATTTTTTTTTTTATTTTGAGTTAAAAGGCTGAAATTCCCCTTATTTGGGGGCAAAAAGGCAGAAATTTCTCTTATTTTGGGGCAAAATTGCAGAAATTTCACTTATGTAAGGGTAATAAGTCAGAAATTTTCCTTATTTTGGGGCCAAAAAACAGAAATTCCCTTTGTTTTGGGGGAAAAAGACAGAAATTCCACTTATTTAGAGGCAAAAATGCAGAAATTCCTAATATTTTGTGGCAAAAATGCAGAAATTCCCCTTATTTTGAGGTAAAAAGCTGAAATTCCCGTTATTTGGGAGCAAAAAGGCAGAAATTTCCCTTATTTTGGGGAAAAATTGCAGAAATTTCACTTATTTCAGGGTAATAAGTCAGAATTTTTCCTTATTTTGGGGCAAAAAAGACAGAAATTCCCTTTGTTTTGTGAGAAAAAGACAGAAATTCCACTTATTTAGATGCAAAAAAGCAGAAATTCCCTTTATTTTGGAGCAAAAATGAAGAAATTTCCTTTTTTTATGGCAAAAAGCTATGCATTCTTCTTATTTTCGGGCAAAAGGCAGAAATTCCCCATATTTTGGAGCAAAATTGTAGAAATTCCCCTAATTGTGGGGCAAAAAGGCAGAAATTCCCTAAATGTTGGGGCAAAAAGACAGAAATTCTCCTTATTTTGGGGCAAAACTCAGAAATTCCACTTATTTTGGAGCAAAATTCCAGAAATTTCACTTATATTTGGGCAAAATTGCAGAAATTACACTTATTTTGGGGCAAAATTGCAGAAATTTCACTTATTTCAAAAAAAAGCAGAAATTTTCTTATTTTGGGGCAAAAAGGCAGAAATTTCTTTTATTTTGGTATGAAATTGCAGAAATTTTTCTTATTTTGGAGCAAAAAGGCAGAAATTTTCCATATTTTGGGGCAAAAATGCAGAAATTCCCTTTATTTTGAGTAAAAAGGCTGAAATTCCCCTTATTTGGGGGTAAAAAAGCAGAAATTTCCTTATTTTGGGGCAAAATTGCAAAAATTTCACTTATTTCAGCGTAATCAGTCAGAAATTTTCCTTATTTTGGGGCAAAAAGACAGAAATTTTCTTAGTTTTTGGGGAAAAAGACAGATATTCCACTTTTTTAGAGGCAAAAAAGCAGAACTCTCTTTTTATTTTGCAGCAAATATAAAGAAATTTCTCTTTTTTGTGGCAAAAGGTATACATTCCCCTTATTTTCAGGCTAAAAAGCAGAAATTCCCCGTATTTTGGAGCAAAATTGCAGAAATTCCCCTAATTGTGGGGCAAAAAGGCAGAAATTCCCTATATGTTGGGGCAAAAAGACAGAAATTCTCCTTATTTGGGGACAAAACTCAGAAATTCCACTTATTTTGGGGCAAAATTACAGAGATATCCCTTATTTTGGGGCAAAATTGCAGAAATTTCACTTATGGCAGGGAAAAAAGGCAGAAATTTTCCTTATTTTGGGGCAAAAAGGCAGAAATTCCTAATATTTTGTAGCAAAAATGCAGAAATTCCCCTTATTTTGAGGTAAAAGGTTGAAATTCCTCTTATTTGGGATCAAAAAGGCAGAAATTTCCCTTATTTTGTGGCAAAATTGCAGAAATTTCACTTATTTCAGGGTAATAAGTCAGAAAATTTCCTTATTTTGGTGCTAATAGACAGAAATTCCCCTTGTTTTGGGGGAAAAAGACCGAAATTCCACATATTTAGAGGCCAAAAATCAGAAATTCCCCAGATTTTGGAGCAAAATTACAGAAATTTCCTTTTTTTATGGAAGAAGTTATGCATTCTTCTTATTTTCGGGCAAAAAGGCAGAAATTCCCCGTATTTTGGAGCAAAATTGCAGAAATTAACATAATTGTGGGGCAAAAATGCAGAAATTCCCTATATGTTGGGGCAAAAAGACAGAAATTCTCCTTATTTTGGGGAAACTCAGAAATTCCACTCATTTTGGGGCAAAATTCCAGAAATTTCCTTTATTTGGGGGCAAAATTGCAGAAATTTCACTTATTTTGTGGCAAAATTGAAGAAATTTCACTTATTTCAGGGAAAAAAGCAGAAATTTTCTTATTTTAGGGCAAAAAGGCAGAAATTTCCCATATTTTGGTACAAAATTGCAGAAATTTTTCTTATTTTGGGCAAAAAGGCAGAAATTTCCCATATTTTGGGGCAAACATCCAAAAATTCCCCTTCATTTTGAGGTAAAAAGGCTGAAATTCCCCTTATTTGGGGGTAAAAACGCAGAAATTTCCCTTATTTTGGGGCAAAATTGCAGAAATTTCACTTATTTCAGGGTAATAAGTCAGAAATTTTCCTTATTTTGGGGCAAAAGAGACAGAAATTCCCTTTGTTTTGGGGGAAAAAGACAGAAATTCCACTTATTTAGAGGCATAAAAGCAGAAATTCCCCTCATTTTGGAGCAAAAATGAAGAAATTTCCCTTTTTTATGGCAAAAAGGTATGCATTCTTATTATTTTCGGACAAAAAAGGCAGAAATTCCCCGTATTTCGGAGCAAAATTGCAGAAATTCCCCTAATTGTGGGGTAAAAAGGCAGAAATTCCCTATATGTTGGGGCAAAAGACAAAAATTCTTTTTATTTTAGGGCAAAACTCAGAAATTTAACTTATTTTGTGGCAAAATTGCAGAAATTTCACTTATTTCAGAAAAAATAGCAGAAATTTTCTTATTTTGGGGCCAAAAGTCAGAAATTTCTTTTATTTTGTTACAAAATTGCAGAATTTTTTTTTATTTTGGGGCAAAAAGGCAGAAATTTCCCATATTTTGGGGCAAAAATGCAGAAATTTCTTTTATTTTGAGGTAAAAGGCTGAAATTCCTTTTATTTGGGGGCAAAAAGGCAGAAATTTCTCTTATTTTGGGGAAAAATTGCAGAAATTTCACTTATGTCAGGGTAATAAGTCAGGAATTTCCTTTATTTTGGGGCCAAAAAACAGAAATTCCCTTTGTTTTGGGGGAAAAATACAGAAATTCCACTTATTTAGAGGCAAAAAGGCAGAAATTCCTAATATTTTGTGGCAAAAAATGCAAAAATTCCCCTTATTTTGAGGTTAAAAGGCTGAAATTCCCTTTATTTGGGAGCAAAAAGGCAGAATTTTCCCTTATTTTGGGGCAAAATTGCAGAAATTTCACTTATTTCAGGGTAATAAGTCAGAAATTTTCCTTATTTTGGGGCAAAAAAGACAGAAATTCCCTTTGTTTTGGGGGAAAAAGTAATTCCACTTATTTAGATGCAAAAAAGAGGAAATTCCCTTTATTTTGGAGCAAAAATGAAGAAATTTCCCTTTTTTATGGCAAAAAGCTATGCATTCTTCTTATTTTCGAGCAAAAAGGCAGAAATTCTCCATATTTTGGAGTAAAATTGCAGAAATTCATCTAATTGTGGGGCAAAAAGGCAGAAATTCCCTAAATGTTGGGGCAAAAAGACAGAAATTCTCCTTATTTTGGGGCAAAACTCAGAAATTCCACTTATTTCGGAGCAAAATTCCAGAAATTTCACTTATATTGGGGCAAAATTGCAGAAATTACACTTATTTTGGGGCAAAATTGCAGAAATTTCACTTATTTCAAAAAAAAAGCAGAATTTTTTTTATTTTGGGCCAAAAAGGCAGAAATTTCTTTTATTTTGGTACAAAATTGCAGAAATTTTTCTTATTTTGGAGCAAAAAGGCAGAAATTTTCCATATTTTGGGGCAAATATGCAGAAATTCCCCTTATTTTGAGTAAAAAGGCTGAAATTCCCCTTAATTGGGGGCAAAAAGGCAGAAATTTCCTTATTTTGGGGCAAAATTGCAAAAATTTCACTTATTTCAGGGTAATCAGTCAGAAATTTTCCTTATTTTGGGGCAAAAAGACAGAAATTCCCTTTGTTTTGGGAGAAAAAGACAGAAATTCCACTTATTTAGAGGCATAAAAGCAGAAATTCCCCTCATTTTGGAGCAAAAATGAAGAAATTTCCCTTTTTTATGGCAAAAAGTTATGCATTCTTATTATTTTCGGTCAAAAAAGGCAGAAATTCCCCGTATTTTGGAGCAAAATTGCAGAAATTCTTCTAATTGTGGGGCACAAAGGCAGAAATTCCCTATATGTTGGGGCAAAAGGACAGAAATTCTCCTTATTTTAGGGCAAAACTCAGAAATTTAACTTATTTTGGGGCAAAATTGCAGAAATTTCACTTATTTCATAAAAAAAGCAGAAATTTCCTTATTTTGGAGCCAAAAGGCAGAAATTTCTTTTATTTTGTTACAAAATTGCAGAATTTTTTCTTATTTTGGGGCAAATAGACAGAAATTTCCCATATTTTGGGGCAAAAATGCAGAAATTTTTTTTTTATTTTGAGTTAAAAGGCTGAAATTCCCCTTATTTGGGGGCAAAAAGGCAGAAATTTCTCTTATTTTGGGGCAAAATTGCAGAAATTTCACTTATGTAAGGGTAATAAGTCAGAAATTTTCCTTATTTTGGGGCCAAAAAACAGAAATTCCCTTTGTTTTGGGGGAAAAAGACAGAAATTCCACTTATTTAGAGGCAAAAACGCAGAAATTCCTAATATTTTGTGGCAAAAATGCAGAAATTCCCCTTATTTTGAGGTAAAAAGCTGAAATTCCCGTTATTTGGGAGCAAAAAGGCAGAAATTTCCCTTATTTTGGGGAAAAATTGCAGAAATTTCACTTATTTCAGGGTAATAAGTCAGAATTTTTCCTTATTTTGGGGCAAAAAAGACAGAAATTCCCTTTGTTTTGTGAGAAAAAGACAGAAATTCCACTTATTTAGATGCAAAAAAGCAGAAATTCCCTTTATTTTGGAGCAAAAATGAAGAAATTTCCTTTTTTTATGGCAAAAAGCTATGCATTCTTCTTATTTTCGGGCAAAAGGCAGAAATTCCCCATATTTTGGAGCAAAATTGTAGAAATTCCCCTAATTGTGGGGCAAAAAGGCAGAAATTCCCTAAATGTTGGGGCAAAAAGACAGAAATTCTCCTTATTTTGGGGCAAAACTCAGAAATTCCACTTATTTTGGAGCAAAATTCCAGAAATTTCACTTATATTTGGGCAAAATTGCAGAAATTACACTTATTTTGGGGCAAAATTGCAGAAATTTCACTTATTTCAAAAAAAAGCAGAAATTTTCTTATTTTGGGGCAAAAAGGCAGAAATTTCTTTTATTTTGGTATGAAATTGCAGAAATTTTTCTTATTTTGGAGCAAAAAGGCAGAAATTTTCCATATTTTGGGGCAAAAATGCAGAAATTCCCTTTATTTTGAGTAAAAAGGCTGAAATTCCCTTATTTGGGGGTAAAAAAGCAGAAATTTCCTTATTTTGGGGCAAAATTGCAAAAATTTCACTTATTTCAGCGTAATCAGTCAGAAATTTTCTTTATTTTGGGGCAAAAAGACAGAAATTTTCTTAGTTTTTGGGGAAAAAGACAGATATTCCACTTTTTTAGAGGCAAAAAAGCAGAACTCTCTTTTTATTTTGCAGCAAATATAAAGAAATTTCTCTTTTTTGTGGCAAAAGGTATACATTCCCCTTATTTTCAGGCTAAAAAGCAGAAATTCCCCGTATTTTGGAGCAAAATTGCAGAAATTCCCCTAATTGTGGGGCAAAAAGGCAGAAATTCCCTATATGTTGGGGCAAAAAGACAGAAATTCTCCTTATTTGGGGGCAAAACTCAGAAATTCCACTTATTTTGGGGCAAAATTACAGAGATATCCCTTATTTTGGGGCAAAATTGCAGAAATTTCACTTATGGCAGGGAAAAAAGGCAGAAATTTTCCTTATTTTGGGGCAAAAAGGCAGAAATTCCTAATATTTTGTAGCAAAAATGCAGAAATTCCCCTTATTTTGAGGTAAAAGGTTGAAATTCCTCTTATTTGGGATCAAAAAGGCAGAAATTTCCCTTATTTTGTGGCAAAATTGCAGAAATTTCACTTATTTCAGGGTAATAAGTCAGAAAATTTCCTTATTTTGGTGCTAATAGACAGAAATTCCCCTTGTTTTGGGGGAAAAAGACCGAAATTCCACATATTTAGAGGCCAAAAAGCAGAAATTCCCCAGATTTTGGAGCAAAATTACAGAAATTTCCTTTTTTTATGGAAAAAGTTATGCATTCTTCTTATTTTCGGGCAAAAAGGCAGAAATTCCCCGTATTTTGGAGCAAAATTGCAGAAATTAACATAATTGTGGGGCAAAAATGCAGAAATTCCCTATATGTTGGGGCAAAAAGACAGAAATTCTCCTTATTTTGGGGAAACTCAGAAATTCCACTCATTTTGGGGCAAAATTCCAGAAATTTCCTTTATTTGGGGGCAAAATTGCAGAAATTTCACTTATTTTGTGGCAAAATTGAAGAAATTTCACTTATTTCAGGGAAAAAAGCAGAAATTTTCTTATTTTAGGGCAAAAAGGCAGAAATTTTACATATTTTGGTACAAAATTGCAGAAATTTTTCTTATTTTGGGCAAAAAGGCAGAAATTTCCCATATTTTGAGGCAAACATCCAAAAATTCCCCTTCATTTTGAGGTAAAAAGGCTGAAATTCCCCTTATTTGGGGGTAAAAACGCAGAAATTTCCCTTATTTTGGGGCAAAATTGCAGAAATTTCACTTATTTCAGGGTAATAAGTCAGAAATTTTCCTTATTTTGGGGCAAAAGAGACAGAAATTCCCTTTGTTTTGGGGGAAAAAGACAGAAATTCCACTTATTTAGAGGCGTAAAAGCAGAAATTCCCCTCATTTTGGAGCAAAAATGAAGAAATTTCCCTTTTTTATGGCAAAAAGGTATGCATTCTTATTATTTTCGGACAAAAAAGGCAGAAATTCCCCGTATTTCGGAGCAAAATTGCAGAAATTCCCCTAATTGTGGGGTAAAAAGGCAGAAATTCCCTATATGTTGGGGCAAAAGACAAAAATTCTTTTTATTTTAGGGCAAAACTCAGAAATTTAACTTATTTTGTGGCAAAATTGCAGAAATTTCACTTATTTCAGAAAAAATAGCAGAAATTTTCTTATTTTGGGGCCAAAAGTCAGAAATTTCTTTTATTTTGTTACAAAATTGCAGAATTTTTTTTTATTTTGGGGCAAAAAGGCAGAAATTTCCCATATTTTGGGGCAAAAATGCAGAAATTTCTTTTATTTTGAGGTAAAAGGCTGAAATTCCTTTTATTTGGGGGCAAAAAGGCAGAAATTTCTCTTATTTTGGGGAAAAATTGCAGAAATTTCACTTATGTCAGGGTAATAAGTCAGGAATTTCCTTTATTTTGGGGCCAAAAAACAGAAATTCCCTTTGTTTTGGGGGAAAAATACAGAAATTCCACTTATTTAGAGGCAAAAAGGCAGAAATTCCTAATATTTTGTGGCAAAAAATGCAAAAATTCCCCTTATTTTGAGGTTAAAAGGCTGAAATTCCCTTTATTTGGGAGCAAAAAGGCAGAATTTTCCCTTATTTTGGGGCAAAATTGCAGAAATTTCACTTATTTCAGGGTAATAAGTCAGAAATTTTCCTTATTTTGGGGCAAAAAAGACAGAAATTCCCTTTGTTTTGGGGGAAAAAGTAATTCCACTTATTTAGATGCAAAAAAGCAGAAATTCCCTTTATTTTGGAGCAAAAATGAAGAAATTTCCCTTTTTTATGGCAAAAAGCTATGCATTCTTCTTATTTTCGAGCAAAAAGGCAGAAATTCCCCATATTTTGGAGCAAAATTGCAGAAATTCATCTAATTGTGGGGCAAAAAGGCAGAAATTCCCTAAATGTTGGGGCAAAAAGACAGAAATTCTCCTTATTTTGGGGCAAAACTCAGAAATTCCACTTATTTCGGAGCAAAATTCCAGAAATTTCACTTATATTGGGGCAAAATTGCAGAAATTACACTTATTTTGGGGCAAAATTGCAGAAATTTCACTTATTTCAAAAAAAAAGCAGAAATTTTTTTATTTTGGGCCAAAAAGGCAGAAATTTCTTTTATTTTGGTACAAAATTGCAGAAATTTTTCTTATTTTGGAGCAAAAAGGCAGAAATTTTCCATATTTTGGGGCAAATATGCAGAAATTCCCCTTATTTTGAGTAAAAAGGCTGAAATTCCCCTTAATTGGGGGCAAAAAGGCAGAAATTTCCTTATTTTGGGGCAAAATTGCAAAAATTTCACTTATTTCAGGGTAATCAGTCAGAAATTTTCCTTATTTTGGGGCAAAAAGACAGAAATTCCCTTTGTTTTTGGAGAAAAAGACAGATATTCCACTTTTTTAGAGGCAAAAAAGCAGAACTTTCTTTTTATTTTGGAGCAAAAATAAAGAAATTTCTCTTTTTTGTGGCAAAAGATATACATTCCCCTTATTTTCAGGCTAAAAAGCAGAAATTCCCCGTATTTTGGAGCAAAATTGCAGAAATTCCCCTAATTGTGGGGCAAAAAGGCAGAAATTCCCTATATGTTAGGGCAAAAAAAAGAAATTCTCCTTATTTTGGGGCAAAACTCAGAAATTCCACTTATTTTGGGGCAAAATTCTAGAAATTTCCCTTATTTTGGGGCAAAATTGCAGA
Organism: Micromys minutus; assembly: GCF_963924665.1. Lineage (NCBI taxonomy): Eukaryota > Metazoa > Chordata > Mammalia > Rodentia > Muridae > Micromys > Micromys minutus. The sequence continues at coordinate 796,913 of NW_027667197.1, read as the reverse complement.
AATTTCCCTTATTTTGGGGCAAAATTGCAGAAATTTCACTTATGGCAGGGAAAAAAGGCAGAAATTTTCCTTATTTTGGGGCAAAAAGGCAGAAATTCCTAATATTTTGTAGCAAAAATGCAGAAATTCCCCTTATTTTGAGGTAAAAGGTTGAAATTCCTCTTATTTGGGATCAAAAAGGCAGAAATTTCCCTTATTTTGTGGCAAAATTGCAGAAATTTCACTTATTTCAGGGTAATAAGTCAGAAAATTTCCTTATTTTGGTGCTAATAGACAGAAATTCCCCTTGTTTTGGGGGAAAAAGACCGAAATTCCACATATTTAGAGGCCAAAAAGCAGAAATTCCCCAGATTTTGGAGCAAAATTACAGAAATTTCCTTTTTTTATGGAAAAAGTTATGCATTCTTCTTATTTTCGGGCAAAAAGGCAGAAATTCCCCGTATTTTGGAGCAAAATTGCAGAAATTAACATAATTGTGGGGCAAAAATGCAGAAATTCCCTATATGTTGGGGCAAAAAGACAGAAATTCTCCTTATTTGGGGGAAACTCAGAAATTCCACTCATTTTGGGGCAAAATTCCAGAAATTTCCTTTATTTGGGGGCAAAATTGCAGAAATTTCACTTATTTTGTGGCAAAATTGAAGAAATTTCACTTATTTCAGGGAAAAAAGCAGAAATTTTCTTATTTTAGGGCAAAAAGGCAGAAATTTCCCATATTTTGGTACAAAATTGCAGAAATTTTTCTTATTTTGGGCAAAAAGGCAGAAATTTCCCATATTTTGAGGCAAACATCCAAAAATTCCCCTTCATTTTGAGGTAAAAAGGCTGAAATTCCCCTTATTTGGGGGTAAAAATGCAGAAATTTCCCTTATTTTGGGGCAAAATTGCAGAAATTTCACTTATTTCAGGGTAATAAGTCAGAAATTTTCCTTATTTTGGGGCAAAAGAGACAGAAATTCCCTTTGTTTTGGGGGAAAAAGACAGAAATTCCACTTATTTAGAGGCATAAAAGCAGAAATTCCCCTCATTTTGGAGCAAAAATGAAGAAATTTCCCTTTTTTATGGCAAAAAGGTATGCATTCTTATTATTTTCGGACAAAAAAGGCAGAAATTCCCCGTATTTCGGAGCAAAATTGCAGAAATTCCCCTAATTGTGGGGTAAAAAGGCAGAAATTCCCTATATGTTGGGGCAAAAGACAAAAATTCTTTTTATTTTAGGGCAAAACTCAGAAATTTAACTTATTTTGTGGCAAAATTGCAGAAATTTCACTTATTTCAGAAAAAATAGCAGAAATTTTCTTATTTTGGGGCCAAAAGTCAGAAATTTCTTTTATTTTGTTACAAAATTGCAGAATTTTTTTTTATTTTGGGGCAAAAAGGCAGAAATTTCCCATATTTTGGGGCAAAAATGCAGAAATTTCTTTTATTTTGAGGTAAAAGGCTGAAATTCCTTTTATTTGGGGGCAAAAAGGCAGAAATTTCTCTTATTTTGGGGAAAAATTGCAGAAATTTCACTTATGTCAGGGTAATAAGTCAGGAATTTCCTTTATTTTGGGGCCAAAAAACAGAAATTCCCTTTGTTTTGGGGGAAAAATACAGAAATTCCACTTATTTAGAGGCAAAAAGGCAGAAATTCCTAATATTTTGTGGCAAAAAATGCAAAAATTCCCCTTATTTTGAGGTTAAAAGGCTGAAATTCCCTTTATTTGGGAGCAAAAAGGCAGAATTTTCCCTTATTTTGGGGCAAAATTGCAGAAATTTCACTTATTTCAGGGTAATAAGTCAGAAATTTTCCTTATTTTGGGGCAAAAAAGACAGAAATTCCCTTTGTTTTGGGGGAAAAATAATTCCACTTATTTAGATGCAAAAAAGCAGAAATTCCCTTTATTTTGGAGCAAAAATGAAGAAATTTCCCTTTTTTATGGCAAAAAGCTATGCATTCTTCTTATTTTCGAGCAAAAAGGCAGAAATTCCCCATATTTTGGAGCAAAATTGCAGAATTTCATCTAATTGTGGGGCAAAAAGGCAGAAATTCCCTAAATGTTGGGGCAAAAAGACAGAAATTCTCCTTATTTTGGGGCAAAACTCAGAAATTCACTTATTTCGGAGCAAAATTTCAGAAATTTCACTTATATTGGGGCAAAATTGCAGAAATTACACTTATTTTGGGGCAAAATTGCAGAAATTTCACTTATTTCAAAAAAAAGCAGAAATTTTTTTATTTTGGGCCAAAAGGCAGAAATTTCTTTTATTTTGGTACAAAATTGCAGAAATTTTTCTTATTTTGGAGCAAAAAGGCAGAAATTTTCCATGTTTTGGGGCAAATATGCAGAAATTCCCCTTATTTTGAGTAAAAAGGCTGAAATTCCCCTTCATTGGGGGCAAAAAGGCAGAAATTTCCTTATTTTGGGGCAAAATTGCAAAAATTTCACTTATTTCAGGGTAATCAGTCAGAAATTTTCCTTATTTTGGGGCAAAAAGACAGAAATTCCCTTTTTTTTTTGGGGAAAAAGACAAATATTCCACTTTTTTAGAGGCAAAAAAGCAGAACATTCTTTTTATTTTGGAGCAAAAATAAAGAAATTTCTCTTTTTTGTGGCAAAAGATATACATTCCCCTTATTTTCAGGCTAAAAAGCAGAAATTCCCCGTATTTTGGAGCAAAATTGCAGAAATTCCCCTAATTGTGGGGCAAAAAGGCAGAAATTCCCTATATGTTAGGGCAAAAAAAAGAAATTCTCCTTATTTTGGGGCAAAACTCAGAAATTCCACTTATTTTGGGGCAAAATTCTAGAAATTTCCCTTATTTTGGGGCAAAATTGCAGAAATTTCCCTTATTTTGGGGCAAAATTGCAGAAATTTCACTTATTTCAGTGAAAATAGGCAGAAATTTTTTTTTATTTTGGGGCAAAAAGGCAGAAATTCCTAATATTTTTTGGCAAAAATGCAGAAATTCCTTTTATTTTGAGGTAAAAATGCTGAAATTCCCCTTATTTGGGGGCAAAAAAGCAGTAATTTCCCTTATTTTGGGGCAATATTGCAGAAATTTCACTTATTTTAGGGTAATAAGTCAGAAATTTTCCTTATTTTGGGCAAAAAAGACAGAAATTCCCTTTGTTTTGGGGACAAAATACATAAATTCCACGTATTTAGAGGCAAAAAAGCAAAAATTCCCCTTATTTTGGTTCAAAATTGCAGAAATTTCACTTACTTCAGGGTAATAAGTCAGAAATTTTCCTAATTTGGGGGCAAAAAAGACAGAAATTACATTTGTTTTGGGGGAAAAAGACAGAAATTTCACTTATTTAGAGGCAAAAAAACAGAATTTCCCTTATTTTGGAGCAAAAATGAAGAAATTTCCCTTTTTTATAGGAAAGAGTTATGCATTCTTCTTATTTTCGGGCAAAAAGGCAGAAATTCCCCGTATTTTGGAGCAAAATTGCAGAAATTCCCCTAATTGTGGGGCAAAAAGGCAGAAATTCCCTATATGTTGCAGCAAAAAGACAGAAATTCTCCTTATTTGGGGGCAAAACTCAGAAATTCCACTTATTTTGGGGCAAAATTCCAGAGATTTCCCTTATTTTGGGGCAAAATTGTAGAAATTTCACTTATGGCAGGGAAAAAAGGCAGAAATTTCCCTTATTTTGTGGCAAAATTCCAGAAATTTCACTTATTTCAGGGTAATAAGTCAGAAATTTTCCTTATTTTGGGGCAAAAAAGACAGAAATTCCCTTTGTTTGGGAGAAAAAGACAGAAATTCCACTTATTTAGAGGCATAAAAGCAGAGATTCCCCTCATTTTGGAGCAAAAATGAAGAAATTTCCCTTTTTTATGGCAAAAAGGTATGCATTCTTATTATTTTCGTACAAAAAAGGCAGAAATTCCCCGTATTTTGGAGCAAAATTGCAGAAATTCCCCTAATTGTGGGGCAAAAACGCAGAAATTCCCTATATGTTGGGGCAAAAAGACAGAAATTCTCCTTATTTTAGGGCAAAACTCAGAAATTTAACTTATTTTGGGGCAAAATTGCAGAAATTTCACTTATTTCATAAAAAAAAAGCAGAAATTTTCTTATTTTGGAGCCAAAAGGCAGAAATTTTTTTTATTTTGTTACGAAATTGCAGAATTTTTTCTTATTTTGGGGCAAAAAGGCAGAAATTTCCCATATTTTGGGGCAAAAATGCAGAAATTTTTTTTTATTTTGAGTTAAAAGGCTGAAATTCCCCTTATTTGGGGGCAAAAAGGCAGAAATTTCTCTTATTTTGGGGCAAAATTGCAGAAATTTCACTTATGTAAGGGTAATAAGTCAGAAATTTTCCTTATTTTGGGGCCAAAAAACAGAAATTCCCTTTGTTTTGGGGGAAAAAGACAGAAATTCCACTTATTTAGAGGCAAAAACGCAGAAATTCCTAATATTTTGTGGCAAAAATGCAGAAATTCCCCTTATTTTGAGGTAAAAAGCTGAAATTCCCGTTATTTGGGAGCAAAAAGGCAGAAATTTCTTTTATTTTGGGGAAAAATTGCAGAAATTTCACTTATTTCAGGGTAATAAGTCAGAATTTTTCCTTATTTTGGGGCAAAAAAGACAGAAATTCCCATTGTTTTGTGAGAAAAAGACAGAAATTCCACTTATTTAGATGCAAAAAAGCAGAAATTCCTTTTATTTTGGAGCAAAAATGAAGAAATTTCCTTTTTTTATGGCAAAAAGCTATGCATTCTTCTTATTTTCGGGCAAAAAGGCAGAAATTCCCCATATATTGGAGCAAAATTGTAGAAATTCCCCTAATTGTGGGGCAAAAAGGCAGAAATTCCCTAAATGTTGGGGCAAAAAGACAGAAATTCTCCTTATTTTGGGGCAAAACTCAGAAATTCCACTTATTTTGGAGCAAAATTCCAGAAATTTCACTTATATTGGGGCAAAATTGCAGAAATTACACTTATTTTGGGGCAAAATTGCAGAAATTTCACTTATTTCAAAAAAAAGCAGAAATTTTCTTATTTTGGGGCAAAAAGGCAGAAATTTCTTTTATTTTGGTATGAAATTGCAAAAATTTTTCTTATTTTGGAGCAAAAAGGCAGAAATTTTCCATATTTTGGGGCAAAAATGCAGATATTCTATTTATTTTGAGTAAAAAGGCTGAAATTCCCCTTATTTGGGGGCAAAAAAGCAGAAATTTCCTTATTTTGGGGCAAAATTGCAAAAATTTCACGTATTTCAGGGTAATCAGTCAGAAATTTTCCTTATTTTGGGGCAAAAAGACAGAAATTTTCTTAGTTTTTGGGGAAAAAGACAGATATTCCACATTTTAGAGGCAAAAAAGCAGAACTCTCTTTTTATTTTGCAGCAAATATAAAGAAATTTCTCATTTTTGTGGCAAAAGGTATACATTCCCCTTATTTTCAGGCTAAAAAGCAGAAATTCCCCGTATTTTGGAGCAAAATTGCAGAAATTCCCCTAATTGTGGGCAAAAAGGCAGAAATTTCCTATATGTTGGGGCAAAAAGACAGAAATTTTCCTTATTTGGGGGCAAAACTCAGAAATTCCACTTATTTTGGGGCAAAATTCCAGAGATTTCCCTTATTTTGGGGCAAAATTGCAGAAATTTCACCTATGGCAGGGAAAAAAGGCAGAAATTTTCCTTATTTTGGGGCAAAAAGGCAGAAATTCCTAATATTTTGTAGCAAAAATGCAGAAATTCCCCTTATTTTGAGGTAAAAGGTTGAAATTCCTTTTATTTGGGATCAGAAAGGCAGAAATTTCCCTTATTTTGTGGCAAAATTGCAGAAATTTCACTTATTTCAGGGTAATAAGTCAGAAAATTTCCTTATTTTGGTGCAAATAGACAGAAATTCCCCTTGTTTTGGGGGAAAAAGACCGAAATTCCACATATTTAGAGGCCAAAAAGCAGAAATTCCCCAGATTTTGGAGCAAAATTACAGAAATTTCCTTTTTTTATGGAAAAAGGTATGCATTCTTCTTATTTTCGGGCAAAAAGGCAGAAATGCCCCGTATTTTGGTGCAAAATTGCAGAAATTAACCTAATTGTGGGGCAAAAATCCAGAAATTCCCTATATGTTGGGGCAAAAAGACAGAAATTCTCCTTATTTTGGGGAAACTCAGAAATTCCACTCATTTTGGGGCAAAATTCCAGAAATTTCCCTTATTTTGGGGCAAAATTGCAGAAATTTCACTTATTTTGTGGCAAAATTGAAGAAATTTCACTTATTTCAGGGAAAAAAGCAGAAATTTTCTTATTTTAGGGCAAAAAGGCAGAAATTTCCCATAATTTGGTACAAAATTGCAGAAATTTTTCTTATTTTGGGCAAAAAGGCAGAAATTTCCCATATTTTGGGGCAAAAATCCAAAAATTCCCCTTCATTTTGAGGTAAAAAGGCTGAAATTCCCCTTATTTGGGGGTAAAAACGCAGAAATTTCCCTTAATTTTGGGGCAAAATTGCAGAAATTTCACTTATTTCAGGGTAATAAGTCAGAAATTTTCCTTATTTTGGGGCAAAAAAGACAGAAATTCCCTTTGTTTTGGGGGAAAAAGACAGAAATTCCACTTATTTAGAGGCATAAAAGCAGAAATTCCCCTTATTTTGGAGCAAAAATGAAGAAATTTCCCTTTTTTATGGCAAAAAGGTATGCATTCTTATTATTTTCGGACAAAAAAGGCAGAAATTCTCCGTATTTCGGAGCAAAATTGCAGAAATTCCCCTAATTGTGGGGTAAAAAGGCAGAAATTCTCTATATGTTGGGGCAAAAGACAAAAATTATTTTTATTTTAGGGCAAAACTCAGAAATTCAACTTATTTTGTGGCAAAATTGCAGAACTTTCACTTATTTCAGAAAAAAATAGCAGAAATTTTCTTATTTTGGGGCCAAAAGTCAGAAATTTCTTTTATTTTGTTACAAAATTGCAGAATTTTTTTTTATTTTGGGGCAAAAAGGCAGAAATTTCCCATATTTTGGGGCAAAAATGCAGAAATTTCTTTTATTTTGAGGTAAAAGGCTGAAATTCCTTTTGTTTGGGGGCAAAAAGGCATAAATTTCTCTTATTTTGGGGAAAAATTGCAGAAATTTCACTTATGTCAGGGTAATAAGTCAGGAATTTCCTTTATTTTGGGGCCAAAAAACAGAAATTCCCTTTGTTTTGGGGGAAAAATACAGAAATTCCACTTATTTAGAGGCAAAAAGGCAGAAATTCCTAATATTTTGTGGAAAAAATGCAGAAATTCCCCTTATTTTGAGGTTAAAAGGCTGAAATTCCCTTTATTTGGGAGCAAAAAGGCAGAATTTTCCCTTATTTTGGGGCAAAATTGCAGAAATTTCACTTATTTCAGGGTAATAAGTCAGAAATTTTCCTTATTTTGGGGCAAAAAAGACAGAAATTCCCTTTGTTTTGGGGGAAAAAGTAATTCCACTTATTTAGATGCAAAAAAGCAGAAATTCCCTTTATTTTGGAGCAAAAATGAAGAAATTTCCCTTTTTTATGGCAAAAAGCTATGCATTCTTCTTATTTTCGAGCAAAAAGGCAGAAATTCCCCATATTTTGGAGCAAAATTGCAGAATTTCATCTAATTGTGGGGCAAAAAGGCAGAAATTCCCTAAATGTTGGGGCAAAAAGACAGAAATTCTCCTTATTTTGGGGCAAAACTCAGAAATTCACTTATTTCGGAGCAAAATTTCAGAAATTTCACTTATATTGGGGCAAAATTGCAGAAATTACACTTATTTTGGGGCAAAATTGCAGAAATTTCACTTATTTCAAAAAAAAGCAGAAATTTTTTTATTTTGGGCCAAAAGGCAGAAATTTCTTTTATTTTGGTACAAAATTGCAGAAATTTTTCTTATTTTGGAGCAAAAAGGCAGAAATTTTCCATGTTTTGGGGCAAATATGCAGAAATTCCCCTTATTTTGAGTAAAAAGGCTGAAATTCCCCTTCATTGGGGGCAAAAAGGCAGAAATTTCCTTATTTTGGGGCAAAATTGCAAAAATTTCACTTATTTCAGGGTAATCAGTCAGAAATTTTCCTTATTTTGGGGCAAAAAGACAGAAATTCCCTTTTTTTTTTGGGGAAAAAGACAAATATTCCACTTTTTTAGAGGCAAAAAAGCAGAACATTCTTTTTATTTTGGAGCAAAAATAAAGAAATTTCTCTTTTTTGTGGCAAAAGATATACATTCCCCTTATTTTCAGGCTAAAAAGCAGAAATTCCCCGTATTTTGGAGCAAAATTGCAGAAATTCCCCTAATTGTGGGGCAAAAAGGCAGAAATTCCCTATATGTTAGGGCAAAAAAAAGAAATTCTCCTTATTTTGGGGCAAAACTCAGAAATTCCACTTATTTTGGGGCAAAATTCTAGAAATTTCCCTTATTTTGGGGCAAAATTGCAGAAATTTCCCTTATTTTGGGGCAAAATTGCAGAAATTTCACTTATTTCAGTGAAAATAGGCAGAAATTTTTTTTTATTTTGGGGCAAAAAGGCAGAAATTCCTAATATTTTGTGGCAAAAATGCAGAAATTCCTTTTATTTTGAGGTAAAAATGCTGAAATTCCCCTTATTTGGGGGCAAAAAAGCAGTAATTTCCCTTATTTTGGGGCAATATTGCAGAAATTTCACTTATTTTAGGGTAATAAGTCAGAAATTTTCCTTATTTTGGGCAAAAAAGACAGAAATTCCCTTTGTTTTGGGGACAAAATACATAAATTCCACGTATTTAGAGGCAAAAAAGCAAAAATTCCCCTTATTTTGGTTCAAAATTGCAGAAATTTCACTTACTTCAGGGTAATAAGTCAGAAATTTTCCTAATTTGGGGGCAAAAAAGACAGAAATTACATTTGTTTTGGGGGAAAAAGACAGAAATTTCACTTATTTAGAGGCAAAAAAACAGAATTTCCCTTATTTTGGAGCAAAAATGAAGAAATTTCCCTTTTTTATAGGAAAGAGTTATGCATTCTTCTTATTTTCGGGCAAAAAGGCAGAAATTCCCCGTATTTTGGAGCAAAATTGCAGAAATTCCCCTAATTGTGGGGCAAAAAGGCAGAAATTCCCTATATGTTGCAGCAAAAAGACAGAAATTCTCCTTATTTGGGGGCAAAACTCAGAAATTCCACTTATTTTGGGGCAAAATTCCAGAGATTTCCCTTATTTTGGGGCAAAATTGTAGAAATTTCACTTATGGCAGGGAAAAAAGGCAGAAATTTTCCTTATTTTGGGGCAAAAAGGCAGAAATTCCTAATATTTTGTAGCAAAAATGCAGAAATTCCCCTTATTTTGAGGTAAAAGAGTGAAATTCCTCTTATTTGGGATCAAAAAGGCAGAAATTTCCCTTATTTTGTGGCAAAATTGCAGAAATTTCACTTATTTCAGGGTAATAAGTCAGAAAGTTTCCTTATTTTGGTGCAAAAAAGACAGAAATTCCCCTTGTTTTGGGGGAAAAAGACCGAAATTTCACATATTTAGAGGCCAAAAAGCAGAAATTCCCCTTATTTTGGAGGAAAATTACAGAAATTTCCCTTTTTTATGGAAAAAGGTATGCATTCTTCTTATTTTCGGGCAGAAAGGCAGAAATTCCCCGTATTTTGGAGCAAAATTGCAGAAATTAACCTAATTGTGGGGCAAAAATGCAGAAATTCCCTATATGTTGGGGCAAAAAGACAGAAATTTTCCTTATTTTGGGGAAACTCAGAAATTCCACTCATTTTGGGGCAAAATTCCAGAAATTTCCCTTATTTTGGGGCAAAAGTGCAGAAATTTCACTTATTTTGTGGCAAAATTAGAGAAATTTCACTTATTTCAGGAAAAAAAAGCAGAAATTTTCTTATTTTAGGTCAAAAAAGCAGAAATTTCCTATATTTTGGTACAAAATTGCAGAAATTTTTCTTATTTTGGGCAAAAAGGCAGAAAATTCCCATATTTTGGGGAAAACATGCAGAAATTCCCCTTCATTTTGAGGTAAAAATGCTGAAATTCCCCTTATTTGGGGGTAAAAAGGCAGAAATTTCCCTTATTTTGGGGCAAAATTGCAGAAATTTCACTTATTTCAGGGTAATAAGTCAGAAATTTTCCTTATTTTGGGGCAAAAAAGACAGAAATTCCCTTTGTTTTGGGAGAAAAAGACAGAAATTCCACTTATTTAGAGGCATAAAAGCAGAAATTCCCCTCATTTTGGAGCAAAAATGAAGAAATTTCCCTTTTTATGTCAAAAAGGTATGCATTCTTATTATTTTCGGACAAAAAAGGCAGAAATTCCCCGTATTTTTGAGCAAAATTGCAGAAATTCCCCTAATTGTGGGGCAAAAAGGCAGAAATTCCCTATATGTTGGGGCAAAAAGACAGAAATTCTCCTTATTTTAGGGCAAAACTCAGAAATTTAACTTATTTTGGGGCAAAATTGCAGAAATTTCACTTATTTCATAAAAAAGCAGAAATTTTCTTATTTTGGAGCCAAAAGGCAGAAATTTCTTTTATTTTGTTACAAAATTGCAGAATTTTTTCTTATTTTGGGGCAAAAGGCAGAAATTTCCCATATTTTGGGGCAAAAATGCAGAAATTTTTTTTTATTTTGAGTTAAAAGGCTGAAATTCCCCTTATTTGGGGACAAAAAGGCAGAAATTTCCCTTATTTTGTGGCAAAATTCCAGAAATTTCACTTATTTCAGGGTAATAAGTCAGAAATTTTCCTTATTTTGGGGCAAAAAAGACAGAAATTCCCTTTGTTTGGGAGAAAAAGACAGAAATTCCACTTATTTAGAGGCATAAAAGCAGAGATTCCCCTCATTTTGGAGCAAAAATGAAGAAATTTCCCTTTTTTATGGCAAAAAGGTATGCATTCTTATTATTTTCGTACAAAAAAGGCAGAAATTCCCCGTATTTTGGAGCAAAATTGCAGAAATTCCCCTAATTGTGGGGCAAAAACGCAGAAATTCCCTATATGTTGGGGCAAAAAGACAGAAATTCTCCTTATTTTAGGGCAAAACTCAGAAATTTAACTTATTTTGGGGCAAAATTGCAGAAATTTCACTTATTTCATAAAAAAAAAGCAGAAATTTTCTTATTTTGGAGCCAAAAGGCAGAAATTTTTTTTATTTTGTTACGAAATTGCAGAATTTTTTCTTATTTTGGGGCAAAAAGGCAGAAATTTCCCATATTTTGGGGCAAAAATGCAGAAATTTTTTTTTATTTTGAGTTAAAAGGCTGAAATTCCCCTTATTTGGGGGCAAAAAGGCAGAAATTTCTCTTATTTTGGGGCAAAATTGCAGAAATTTCACTTATGTAAGGGTAATAAGTCAGAAATTTTCCTTATTTTGGGGCCAAAAAACAGAAATTCCCTTTGTTTTGGGGGAAAAAGACAGAAATTCCACTTATTTAGAGGCAAAAAGGCAGAAATTCCTAATATTTTGTGGCAAAAAATGCAAAAATTCCCCTTATTTTGAGGTTAAAAGGCTGAAATTCCCTTTATTTGGGAGCAAAAAGGCAGAATTTTCCCTTATTTTGGGGCAAAATTGCAGAAATTTCACTTATTTCAGGGTAATAAGTCAGAAATTTTCCTTATTTTGGGGCAAAAAAGACAGAAATTCCCTTTGTTTTGGGGGAAAAAGTAATTCCACTTATTTAGATGCAAAAAAGCAGAAATTCCCTTTATTTTGGAGCAAAAATGAAGAAATTTCCCTTTTTTATGGCAAAAAGCTATGCATTCTTCTTATTTTCGAGCAAAAAGGCAGAAATTCCCCATATTTTGGAGCAAAATTGCAGAATTTCATCTAATTGTGGGGCAAAAAGGCAGAAATTCCCTAAATGTTGGAGCAAAAAGACAGAAATTCTCCTTATTTTGGGGCAAAACTCAGAAATTCACTTATTTCGGAGCAAAATTTCAGAAATTTCACTTATATTGGGGCAAAATTGCAGAAATTACACTTATTTTGGGGCAAAATTGCAGAAATTTCACTTATTTCAAAAAAAAGCACAAATTTTTTTATTTTGGGCCAAAAGGCAGAAATTTCTTTTATTTTGGTACAAAATTGCAGAAATTTTTCTTATTTTGGAGCAAAAAGGCAGAAATTTTCCATGTTTTGGGGCAAATATGCAGAAATTCCCCTTATTTTGAGTAAAAAGGCTGAAATTCCCCTTCATTGGGGGCAAAAAGGCAGAAATTTCCTTATTTTGGGGCAAAATTGCAAAAATTTCACTTATTTCAGGGTAATCAGTCAGAAATTTTCCTTATTTTGGGGCAAAAAGACAGAAATTCCCTTTTTTTTTTGGGGAAAAAGACAAATATTCCACTTTTTTAGAGGCAAAAAAGCAGAACATTCTTTTTATTTTGGAGCAAAAATAAAGAAATTTCTCTTTTTTGTGGCAAAAGATATACATTCCCCTTATTTTCAGGCTAAAAAGCAGAAATTCCCCGTATTTTGTAGCAAAATTGCAGAAATTCCCCTAATTGTGGGGCAAAAAGGCAGAAATTCCCTATATGTTAGGGCAAAAAAAAGAAATTCTCCTTATTTTGGGGCAAAACTCAGAAATTCCACTTATTTTGGGGCAAAATTCTAGAAATTTCCCTTATTTTGGGGCAAAATTGCAGAAATTTCCCTTATTTTGGGGCAAAATTGCAGAAATTTCACTTATTTCAGTGAAAATAGGCAGAAATTTTTTTTTATTTTGGGGCAAAAAGGCAGAAATTCCTAATATTTTGTGGCAAAAATGCAGAAATTCCTTTTATTTTGAGGTAAAAATGCTGAAATTCCCCTTATTTGGGGGCAAAAAAGCAGTAATTTCCCTTATTTTGGGGCAATATTGCAGAAATTTCACTTATTTTAGGGTAATAAGTCAGAAATTTTCCTTATTTTGGGCAAAAAAGACAGAAATTCCCTTTGTTTTGGGGACAAAATACATAAATTCCACGTATTTAGAGGCAAAAAAGCAAAAATTCCCCTTATTTTGGTTCAAAATTGCAGAAATTTCACTTACTTCAGGGTAATAAGTCAGAAATTTTCCTAATTTGGGGGCAAAAAAGACAGAAATTACATTTGTTTTGGGGGAAAAAGACAGAAATTTCACTTATTTAGAGGCAAAAAAACAGAATTTCCCTTATTTTGGAGCAAAAATGAAGAAATTTCCCTTTTTTATAGGAAAGAGTTATGCATTCTTCTTATTTTCGGGCAAAAAGGCAGAAATTCCCCGTATTTTGGAGCAAAATTGCAGAAATTCCCCTAATTGTGGGGCAAAAAGGCAGAAATTCCCTATATGTTGCAGCAAAAAGACAGAAATTCTCCTTATTTGGGGGCAAAACTCAGAAATTCCACTTATTTTGGGGCAAAATTCCAGAGATTTCCCTTATTTTGGGGCAAAATTGTAGAAATTTCACTTATGGCAGGGAAAAAAGGCAGAAATTTTCCTTATTTTGGGGCAAAAAGGCAGAAATTCCTAATATTTTGTAGCAAAAATGCAGAAATTCCCCTTATTTTGAGGTAAAAGAGTGAAATTCCTCTTATTTGGGATCAAAAAGGCAGAAATTTCCCTTATTTTGTGGCAAAATTGCAGAAATTTCACTTATTTCAGGGTAATAAGTCAGAAAGTTTCCTTATTTTGGTGCAAAAAAGACAGAAATTCCCCTTGTTTTGGGGGAAAAAGACCGAAATTTCACATATTTAGAGGCCAAAAAGCAGAAATTCCCCTTATTTTGGAGGAAAATTACAGAAATTTCCCTTTTTTATGGAAAAAGGTATGCATTCTTCTTATTTTCGGGCAGAAAGGCAGAAATTCCCCGTATTTTGGAGCAAAATTGCAGAAATTAACCTAATTGTGGGGCAAAAATGCAGAAATTCCCTATATGTTGGGGCAAAAAGACAGAAATTTTCCTTATTTTGGGGAAACTCAGAAATTCCACTCATTTTGGGGCAAAATTCCAGAAATTTCCCTTATTTTGGGGCAAAAGTGCAGAAATTTCACTTATTTTGTGGCAAAATTAGAGAAATTTCACTTATTTCAGGAAAAAAAAGCAGAAATTTTCTTATTTTAGGTCAAAAAAGCAGAAATTTCCTATATTTTGGTACAAAATTGCAGAAATTTTTCTTATTTTGGGCAAAAAGGCAGAAAATTCCCATATTTTGGGGAAAACATGCAGAAATTCCCCTTCATTTTGAGGTAAAAATGCTGAAATTCCCCTTATTTGGGGGTAAAAAGGCAGAAATTTCCCTTATTTTGGGGCAAAATTGCAGAAATTTCACTTATTTCAGGGTAATAAGTCAGAAATTTTCCTTATTTTGGGGCAAAAAAGACAGAAATTCCCTTTGTTTTGGGAGAAAAAGACAGAAATTCCACTTATTTAGAGGCATAAAAGCAGAAATTCCCCTCATTTTGGAGCAAAAATGAAGAAATTTCCCTTTTTTATGTCAAAAAGGTATGCATTCTTATTATTTTCGGACAAAAAAGGCAGAAATTCCCCGTATTTTTGAGCAAAATTGCAGAAATTCCCCTAATTGTGGGGCAAAAAGGCAGAAATTCCCTATATGTTGGGGCAAAAAGACAGAAATTCTCCTTATTTTAGGGCAAAACTCAGAAATTTAACTTATTTTGGGGCAAAATTGCAGAAATTTCACTTATTTCATAAAAAAGCAGAAATTTTCTTATTTTGGAGCCAAAAGGCAGAAATTTCTTTTATTTTGTTACAAAATTGCAGAATTTTTTCTTATTTTGGGGCAAAAGGCAGAAATTTCCCATATTTTGGGGCAAAAATGCAGAAATTTTTTTTTATTTTGAGTTAAAAGGCTGAAATTCCCCTTATTTGGGGACAAAAAGGCAGAAATTTCCCTTATTTTGTGGCAAAATTCCAGAAATTTCACTTATTTCAGGGTAATAAGTCAGAAATTTTCCTTATTTTGGGGCAAAAAAGACAGAAATTCCCTTTGTTTGGGAGAAAAAGACAGAAATTCCACTTATTTAGAGGCATAAAAGCAGAGATTCCCCTCATTTTGGAGCAAAAATGAAGAAATTTCCCTTTTTTATGGCAAAAAGGTATGCATTCTTATTATTTTCGTACAAAAAAGGCAGAAATTCCCCGTATTTTGGAGCAAAATTGCAGAAATTCCCCTAATTGTGGGGCAAAAACGCAGAAATTCCCTATATGTTGGGGCAAAAAGACAGAAATTCTCCTTATTTTAGGGCAAAACTCAGAAATTTAACTTATTTTGGGGCAAAATTGCAGAAATTTCACTTATTTCATAAAAAAAAAGCAGAAATTTTCTTATTTTGGAGCCAAAAGGCAGAAATTTTTTTTATTTTGTTACGAAATTGCAGAATTTTTTCTTATTTTGGGGCAAAAAGGCAGAAATTTCCCATATTTTGGGGCAAAAATGCAGAAATTTTTTTTTATTTTGAGTTAAAAGGCTGAAATTCCCCTTATTTGGGGGCAAAAAGGCAGAAATTTCTCTTATTTTGGGGCAAAATTGCAGAAATTTCACTTATGTAAGGGTAATAAGTCAGAAATTTTCCTTATTTTGGGGCCAAAAAACAGAAATTCCCTTTGTTTTGGGGGAAAAAGACAGAAATTCCACTTATTTAGAGGCAAAAACGCAGAAATTCCTAATATTTTGTGGCAAAAATGCAGAAATTCCCCTTATTTTGAGGTAAAAAGCTGAAATTCCCGTTATTTGGGAGCAAAAAGGCAGAAATTTCTTTTATTTTGGGGAAAAATTGCAGAAATTTCACTTATTTCAGGGTAATAAGTCAGAATTTTTCCTTATTTTGGGGCAAAAAAGACAGAAATTCCCATTGTTTTGTGAGAAAAAGACAGAAATTCCACTTATTTAGATGCAAAAAAGCAGAAATTCCTTTTATTTTGGAGCAAAAATGAAGAAATTTCCTTTTTTTATGGCAAAAAGCTATGCATTCTTCTTATTTTCGGGCAAAAAGGCAGAAATTCCCCATATATTGGAGCAAAATTGTAGAAATTCCCCTAATTGTGGGGCAAAAAGGCAGAAATTCCCTAAATGTTGGGGCAAAAAGACAGAAATTCTCCTTATTTTGGGGCAAAACTCAGAAATTCCACTTATTTTGGAGCAAAATTCCAGAAATTTCACTTATATTGGGGCAAAATTGCAGAAATTACACTTATTTTGGGGCAAAATTGCAGAAATTTCACTTATTTCAAAAAAAAGCAGAAATTTTCTTATTTTGGGGCAAAAAGGCAGAAATTTCTTTTATTTTGGTATGAAATTGCAAAAATTTTTCTTATTTTGGAGCAAAAAGGCAGAAATTTTCCATATTTTGGGGCAAAAATGCAGATATTCTATTTATTTTGAGTAAAAAGGCTGAAATTCCCCTTATTTGGGGGCAAAAAAGCAGAAATTTCCTTATTTTGGGGCAAAATTGCAAAAATTTCACGTATTTCAGGGTAATCAGTCAGAAATTTTCCTTATTTTGGGGCAAAAAGACAGAAATTTTCTTAGTTTTTGGGGAAAAAGACAGATATTCCACATTTTAGAGGCAAAAAAGCAGAACTCTCTTTTTATTTTGCAGCAAATATAAAGAAATTTCTCATTTTTGTGGCAAAAGGTATACATTCCCCTTATTTTCAGGCTAAAAAGCAGAAATTCTCCGTATTTTGGAGCAAAATTGCAGAAATTCCCCTAATTGTGGGCAAAAAGGCAGAAATTTCCTATATGTTGGGGCAAAAAGACAGAAATTTTCCTTATTTGGGGGCAAAACTCAGAAATTCCACTTATTTTGGGGCAAAATTCCAGAGATTTCCCTTATTTTGGGGCAAAATTGCAGAAATTTCACTTATGGCAGGGAAAAAAGGCAGAAATTTTCCTTATTTTGGGGCAAAAAGGCAGAAATTCCTAATATTTTGTAGCAAAAATGCAGAAATTCCCCTTATTTTGAGGTAAAAGGTTGAAATTCCTTTTATTTGGGATCAGAAAGGCAGAAATTTCCCTTATTTTGTGGCAAAATTGCAGAAATTTCACTTATTTCAGGGTAATAAGTCAGAAAATTTCCTTATTTTGGTGCAAATAGACAAAAATTCCCCTTGTTTTGGGGGAAAAAGACCGAAATTCCACATATTTAGAGGCCAAAAAGCAGAAATTCCCCAGATTTTGGAGCAAAATTACAGAAATTTCCTTTTTTTATGGAAAAAGGTATGCATTCTTCTTATTTTCGGGCAAAAAGGCAGAAATGCCCCGTATTTTGGTGCAAAATTGCAGAAATTAACCTAATTGTGGGGCAAAAATCCAGAAATTCCCTATATGTTGGGGCAAAAAGACAGAAATTCTCCTTATTTTGGGGAAACTCAGAAATTCCACTCATTTTGGGGCAAAATTCCAGAAATTTCCCTTATTTTGGGGCAAAATTGCAGAAATTTCACTTATTTTGTGGCAAAATTGAAGAAATTTCACTTATTTCAGGGAAAAAAGCAGAAATTTTCTTATTTTAGGGCAAAAAGGCAGAAATTTCCCATAATTTGGTACAAAATTGCAGAAATTTTTCTTATTTTGGGCAAAAAGGCAGAAATTTCCCATATTTTGGGGCAAAAATCCAAAAATTCCCCTTCATTTTGAGGTAAAAAGGCTGAAATTCCCCTTATTTGTGGGTAAAAACGCAGAAATTTCCCTTAATTTTGGGGCAAAATTGCAGAAATTTCACTTATTTCAGGGTAATAAGTCAGAAATTTTCCTTATTTTGGGGCAAAAAAGACAGAAATTCCCTTTGTTTTGGGGGAAAAAGACAGAAATTCCACTTATTTAGAGGCATAAATGCAGAAATTCCCCTTATTTTGGAGCAAAAATGAAGAAATTTCCCTTTTTTATGGCAAAAAGGTATGCATTCTTATTATTTTCGGACAAAAAAGGCAGAAATTCTCCGTATTTCGGAGCAAAATTGCAGAAATTCCCCTAATTGTGGGGTAAAAAGGCAGAAATTCTCTATATGTTGGGGCAAAAGACAAAAATTATTTTTATTTTAGGGCAAAACTCAGAAATTCAACTTATTTTGTGGCAAAATTGCAGAACTTTCACTTATTTCAGAAAAAAATAGCAGAAATTTTCTTATTTTGGGGCCAAAAGTCAGAAATTTCTTTTATTTTGTTACAAAATTGCAGAATTTTTTTTTATTTTGGGGCAAAAAGGCAGAAATTTCCCATATTTTGGGGCAAAAATGCAGAAATTTCTTTTATTTTGAGGTAAAAGGCTGAAATTCCTTTTGTTTGGGGGCAAAAAGGCATAAATTTCTCTTATTTTGGGGAAAAATTGCAGAAATTTCACTTATGTCAGGGTAATAAGTCAGGAATTTCCTTTATTTTGGGGCCAAAAAACAGAAATTCCCTTTGTTTTGGGGGAAAAATACAGAAATTCCACTTATTTAGAGGCAAAAAGGCAGAAATTCCTAATATTTTGTGGAAAAAATGCAGAAATTCCCCTTATTTTGAGGTTAAAAGGCTGAAATTCCCTTTATTTGGGAGCAAAAAGGCAGAATTTTCCCTTATTTTGGGGCAAAATTGCAGAAATTTCACTTATTTCAGGGTAATAAGTCAGAAATTTTCCTTATTTTGGGGCAAAAAAGACAGAAATTCCCTTTGTTTTGGGGAAAAAAGTAATTCCACTTATTTAGATGCAAAAAAGCAGAAATTCCCTTTATTTTGGAGCAAAAATGAAGAAATTTCCCTTTTTTATGGCAAAAAGCTATGCATTCTTCTTATTTTCGAGCAAAAAGGCAGAAATTCCCCATATTTTGGAGCAAAATTGCAGAAATTCATCTAATTGTGGGGCAAAAAGGCAGAAATTCCCTAAATGTTGGGGCAAAAAGACAGAAATTCTCCTTATTTTGGGGCAAAACTCAGAAATTCCACTTATTTCGGAGCAAAATTTCAGAAATTTCACTTATATTGGGGAAAAATTGCAGAAATTACACTTATTTTGGGGCAAAATTGCAGAAATTTCACTTATTTCAAAAAAAAGCAGAAATTTTTTTATTTTGGGCCAAAAAGGCAGAAATTTCTTTTATTTTGGTACAAAATTGCAGAAATTTTTCATATTTTGGAGCAAAAAGGCAGAAATTTTCCATATTTTGGGGCAAATATGCAGAAATTCCCCTTATTTTGAGTAAAAAGGCTGAAATTCCCCTTAATTGGGGGCAAAAAGGCAGAAATTTCCTTATTTTGGGGCAAAATTGCAAAAATTTCACTTATTTCAGGGTAATCAGTCAGAAATTTTTCTTATTTTGGGGCAAAAAGACAGAAATTCCCTTTGTTTTTGGGGAAAAAGACAGATATTCCACTTTTTTAGAGGCAAAAAAGCAGAACTTTCTTTTTATTTTGGAGCAAAAATAAAGAAATTTCTCTTTTTTGTGGCAAAAGATATACATTCCCCTTATTTTCAGGCTAAAAAGCAGAAATTCCCCGTATTTTGGAGCAAAATTGCAGAAATTCCCCTAATTGTGGGGCAAAAAGGCAGAAATTCCCTATATGTTAGGGCAAAAAAAAGAAATTCTCCTTATTTTGGGGCAAAACTCAATATTCCACTTATTTTGGGGCAAAATTCTAGAAATTTCCCTTATTTTGGGGCAAAATTGCAGAAATTTCCTTTATTTTGGGGCAAAATTGCAGAAATTTCACTTATTTCAGTGAAAAAAGGCAGAAATTTTTTTTTATTTTGGGGCAAAGAGGCAGAAATTCCTAATATTTTGTGGCAAAAATGCAGAAATTCCTTTTATTTTGAGGTAAAAATGCTGAAATTCCCCTTATTTCGGGGCAAAAAAGCAGTAATTTCCCTTATTTTGGGGCAATATTGCAGAAATTTCACTTATTTCAGGGTAATAAGTCAGAAATTTTCCTTATTTTGGGCAAAAAAGACAGAAATTCCCTTTGTTTTGGGGACAAAATACATAAATTCCACTTATTTAGAGGCAAAAAAGCAAAAATTCCCCTTATTTTGGTTCAAAATTGCAGAAATTTCACTTACTTCAGGGTAATAAGTCAGAAATTTTCCTAATTTGGGGGCAAAAAAGACAGAAATTACTTTTGTTTTGGGGGAAAAAGACAGAAATTCCACTTATTTAGAGGCAAAAAAGCAGAATTTCCCTTATTTTGGAGCAAAAATGAAGAAATTTCCCTTTTTTATGGCAAAAAGTTATGCATTCTTCTTATTTTCGGGCAAAAAGGCAGAAATTCCCCGTATTTTGAAGCAAAATTGCAGAAATTCCCCTAATTGTGGGGCAAAAAGGCAGAAATTCCCTATATGTTGGGGCAAAAAGACAGAAATTCTCCTTATTTGGGGGCAAAACTCAGAAATTCCACTTATTTTGGGGCAAAATTCCAAAGATTTCCCTTATTTTGGGGCAAAATTGCAGAAATTTCAATTATGGCAGGGAAAAAAGGCAGAAATTTTCCTTATTTTGGGGCAAAAAGGCAGAAATTCCTAATATTTTGTAGCAAAAATGCAGAAATTCCCCTTATTTTGAGGTAAAAGAGTGAAATTCCTCTTATTTGGGATCAAAAAGGCAGAAATTTCCCTTATTTTGTGGCAAAATTGCAGAAATTTCACTTATTTCAGGGTAATAAGTCAGAAAATTTCCTTATTTTGGTGCAAAAAAGACAGAAATTCCCCTTGTTTTGGGGGAAAAATACCGAAATTCCACATATTTAGAGGCCAAAAAGCAGAAATTCCCCTTATTTTGGAGCAAAATTACAGAAATTTCCCTTTTTTATGGAAAAGGGTATGCATTCTTATTTTCGGGCAAAAAGGCAGAAATTCCCCGTATTTTGGAGCAAAATTGCAGAAATTAACCTAATTGTGGGGCAAAAATGCAGAAATTCACTATATGTTGGGGCAAAAAGACAAAAATTCTCCTTATTTTGGGGAAACTCAGAAATTCCACTCATTTTGGGGCAAAATTCTAGAAATTTCCCTTATTTTGGGGAAAAATTGCAGAAATTTCACTTATTTTGTGGCAAAATTGAAGAAATTTCACTTATTTCAGGGAAAAAAGCAGAAATTTTCTTATTTTAGGGCAAAAAGGCAGAAATTTCCCATATTTTGGTACAAAATTGCAGAAATTTTTCTTATTTTGGGCAAAAAGGCAGAAATTTCCCATATTTTGGGGCAAACATCCAAAAATTCCCCTTCATTTTGAGGTAAAAAGGCTGAAATTCCCCTTATTTGGGGGTAAAAACGCAGAAATTTCCCTTATTTTGGGGCAAAATTGCAGAAATTTCACTTATTTCAGGGTAATAAGTCAGAAATTTCTTTATTTTGGGGCAAAAAAGACAGAAATTCCCTTTGTTTTGGGGGAAAAAGACAGAAATTCCACTTATTTAGAGGCATAAAAGCAGAAATTCCCCTCATTTTGGAGCAAAAATGAAGAAATTTCCCTTTTTTATGGCAAAAAGGTATGCATTCTTATTATTTTCGGACAAAAAAGGCAGAAATTCTCCGTATTTCGGAGCAAAATTGCAGAAATTCCCCTAATTGTGGGGTAAAAAGGCAGAAATTCCCTATATGTTGGGGCAAAAGACAAAAATTCTTCTTATTTTAGGGCAAAACTCAGAAATTTAACTTATTTTGTGGCAAAATTGCAGAAATTTCACTTATTTCAGAAAAAATAGCAGAAATTTTCTTATTTTGGGGCCAAAAGTCAGAAATTTCTTTTATTTTGTTACAAAATTGCAGAATTTTTTCTTATTTTGGGGCAAAAAGGCAGAAATTTCCCATATTTTGTGGCAAAAATGCATAAATTTCTTTTATTTTGAGGTAAAAGGCTGAAATTCCTTTTATTTGGGGGCAAAAAGGCAGAAATTTCTCTTATTTTTGGGTAAAATTGCAGAAATTTCACTTATGTCAGGGTAATAAGTCAGGAATTTCCTTTATTTTGGGGCCAAAAAACAGAAATTCCCTTTGTTTTGGGGGAAAAATACAGAAATTCCACTTATTTAGAGGCAAAAAGGCAGAAATTCCTAATATTTTGTGGAAAAAATGCAGAAATTCCCCTTATTTTGAGGTTAAAAGGCTGAAATTCCCTTTATTTGGGAGCAAAAAGGCAGAATTTTCCCTTATTTTGGGGCAAAATTGCAGAAATTTCACTTATTTCAGGGTAATAAGTCAGAAATTTTCCTTATTTTGGGGCAAAAAAGACAGAAATTCACTTTGTTTTGGGGGAAAAAGTAATTCCACTTATTTAGATGCAAAAAAGCAGAAATTCCCTTTATTTTGGAGCAAAAATGAAGAAATTTCCCTTTTTTATGGCAAAAAGCTATGCATTCTTCTTATTTTTGAGCAAAAAGGCAGAAATTCCCCATATTTTGGAGCAAAATTGCAGAAATTCATCTAATTGTGGGGCAAAAAGGCAGAAATTCCCTAAATGTTGGGGCAAAAAGACAGAAATTCTCCTTATTTTGGGGCAAAACTCAGAAATTCCACTTATTTCGGAGCAAAATTTCAGAAATTTCACTTATATTGGGGCAAAATTGCAGAAATTACACTTATTTTGGGGCAAAATTGCAGAAATTTCACTTATTTCAAAAAAAAGCAGAAATTTTTTTATTTTGGGCCACAAAGGCAGAAATTTCTTTTATTTTGGTACAAAATTGCAGAAATTTTTCTTATTTTTGAGCAAAAAGGCAGAAATTTTCCATATTTTGGGGCAAATATGCAGAAATTCCCCTTATTTTGAGTAAAAAGGCTGAAATTCCCCTTAATTGGGGGCAAAAAGGCAGAAATTTCCTTATTTTGGGGCAAAATTGCAAAAATTTCACTTATTTCAGGGTAATCAGTCAGAAATTTTCCTTATTTTGGGGCAAAAAGACAGAAATTCCCTTTGTTTTTGGGGAAAAAGACAGATATTCCACTTTTAGAGGCAAAAAAGCAGAACTTTCTTTTTATTTTGGAGCAAAAATAAAGAAATTTCTCTTTTTTGTGGCAAAAGATATACATTCCCCTTATTTTCAGGCTAAAAAGCAGAAATTCCCCGTATTTTGGAGCAAAATTGCAGAAATTCCCCTAATTGTGGGGCAAAAAGGCAGAAATTCCCTATATGTTAGGGCAAAAAAAAGAAATTCTCCTTATTTTGGGGCAAAACTCAGAAATTCCACTTATTTTGGATCAAAATTCTAGAAATTTCCCTTATTTTGGGGCAAAATTGCAGAAATTTCCCTTATTTTGGGGCAAAATTGCAGAAATTTCACTTATTTCAGTGAAAAAAGGCAGAAATTTTTTTTATTTTGGGGCAAAAAGGCAGAAATTCCTAATATTTTGTGGCAAAAATGCAGAAATTCCTTTTATTTTGAGGTAAAAATGCTGAAATTCCCCTTATTTCGGGGCAAAAAAGCAGTAATTTCCCTTATTTTGGGGCAATATTGCAGAAATTTCACTTATTTCAGGGTAATAAGTCAGAAATTTTCCTTATTTTGGGCAAAAAAGACAGAAATTCCCTTTGTTTTGGGGACAAAATACATAAATTCCACTTATTTAGAGGCAAAAAAGCAAAAATTCCCCTTATTTTGGTTCAAAATTGCAGAAATTTCACTTACTTCAGGGTAATAAGTCAGAAATTTTCCTAATTTGGGGGCAAAAAAGACAGAAATTACTTTTGTTTTGGGGGAAAAAGACAGAAATTCCACTTATTTAGAGGCAAAAAAGCAGAATTTCCCTTATTTTGGAGCAAAAATGAAGAAATTTCCCTTTTTTATGGCAAAAAGTTATGCATTCTCCTTATTTTCGGGCAAAAAGGCAGAAATTCCCCGTATTTTGGAGCAAAATTGCAGAAATTCCCCTAATTGTGGGGCAAAAAGGCAGAAATTCCCTATATGTTGGGGCAAAAAGACAGAAATTCTCCTTATTTGGGGGCAAAACTCAGAAATTCCACTTATTTTGGGGCAAAATTCCAGAGATTTCCCTTATTTTGGGGCAAAATTGTAGAAATTTCACTTATGGCAGGGAAAAAAGGCAGAAATTTTCCTTATTTTGGGGCAAAAAGGCAGAAATTCCTAATATTTTGTAGCAAAAATGCAGAAATTCCCCTTATTTTGAGGTAAAAGAGTGAAATTCCTCTTATTTGGGATCAAAAAGGCAGAAATTTCCCTTATTTTGTGGCAAAATTGCAGAAATTTCACTTATTTCAGGGTAATAAGTCAGAAAATTTCCTTATTTTGGTGCAAAAAACACAGAAATTCCCCTTGTTTTGGGGGAAAAAGACCGAAATTCCACATATTTAGAGGCCAAAAAGCAGAAATTCCCCTTATTTTTTAGCAAAATTACAGAAATTTCCCTTTTTTATGGAAAAAGGTATGCATTCTTCTTATTTTCGGGCAAAAAGGCAGAAATTCCCCGTATTTTGGAGCAAAATTGCAGAAATTAACCTAATTGTGGGGCAAAAATGCAGAAATTCCCTATATGTTGGGGCAAAAATACAGAAATTCTCCTTATTTTGGGGAAACTCAGAAATTCCACTCATTTTGGGGCAAAATTCCAGAAATTTCCCTTATTTTGAGGCAAAAGTGCAGAAATTTCACTTATTTTGTGGCAAAATTAGAGAAATTTCACTTATTTCAGGAAAAAAAAGCAGAAATTTTCTTATTTTGGGGCAAAAAAGCAGAAATTTCCTATATTTTGGTACAAAATTGCAGAAATTTTTCTTATTTTGGGCAAAAAGGCAGAAAATTCCCATATTTTGGGGCAAACATGCAGAAATTCCCCTTCATTTTGAGGTAAAAATGCTGAAATTCCCCTTATTTGGGGGTAAAAAGGCAGAAATTTCCCTTATTTTGGGGCAAAATTGCAGAAATTTCACTTATTTCATAAAAAAAAGCAGAAATTTTTTTATTTTGGAGCCAAAAGGCAGAAATTTCTTTTATTTTGTTACAAAATTGCAGAATTTTTTCTTATTTTGGGGCAAAAAGGCAGAAATTTCCCATATTTTGGGGCAAAAATGCAGAAATTTTTTTTTTATTTTGAGTTAAAAGGCTGAAATTCCCCTTATTTGGGGGCAAAAAGGCAGAAATTTCTCTTATTTTGGGGCAAAATTGCAGAAATTTCACTTATGTAAGGGTAATAAGTCAGAAATTTTCCTTATTTTGGGGCCAAAAAACAGAAATTACCTTTGTTTTGGGGAAAAAGACAGAAATTCCACTTATTTAGAGGCAAAAACGCAGAAATTCCTAATATTTTGTGGCAAAAATGCAGAAATTCCCCTTATTTTGAGGTAAAAAGCTGAAATTCCCGTTATTTGGGAGCAAAAAGGCAGAAATTTCTTTTATTTTGGGGAAAAATTTCAGAAATTTCACTTATTTCAGGGTAATAAGTCAGAATTTTTCCTTATTTTGGGGCAAAAAAGACAGAAATTCCCTTTGTTTTGTGAGAAAAAGACAGAAATTCCACTTATTTAGATGCAAAAAAGCAGAAATTCCCTTTATTTTGGAGCAAAAATGAAGAAATTTCCTTTTTTTATGGCAAAAAGCTATGCATTCTTCTTATTTTCGGGCAAAAAGGCAGAAATTCCCCATATTTTGGAGCAAAATTGTAGAAATTCCCATAATTGTGGGGCAAAAAGGCAGAAATTCCCTAAATGTTGGGGAAAAAGACAGAAATTCTCCTTATTTTGGGGCAAAACTCAGAAATTCCACTTATTTTGAAGCAGAATTCTAGAAATTTAACTTATATTGTGGCAAAATTGCAGAAATTACACTTATTTTGGGACAAAATTGCAGAAATTTCACTTATTTCAAAGAAAAGCAGAAATTTTCTTATTTTGGGGCAAAAAGGCAGAAATTTCTTTTATTTTGGTATGAAATTGCAGAAATTTTTCTTATTTTGGAGCAAAAGGCAGAAATTTTCCATATTTTGGGGCAAAAATGCAGATATTCTATTTATTTTGAGTAAAAAGGCTGAAATTCCCCTTATTTGGGGGCAAAAAGGCAGAAATTTCCTTATTTTGGGGCAAAATTGCAAAAATTTCACTTATTTCAGGGTAATCAGTCAGAAATTTTCCTTATTTTGGGGCAAAAACACAGAAATTCCCTTTGTTTTTGGGGAAAAAGACAGATATTCCACTTTTTTAGAGGCAAAAAAGCAGAACTTTCTTTTTATTTTGGAGCAAAAATAAAGAAATTTCTCTTTTTTGTGGCAAAAGGTATACATTCCCCTTATTTTCAGGCTAAAAAGCAGAAATTCCCCGTATTTTGGAGCAAAATTGAAGAAATTCCCCTAATTGTGGGGCAAAAAGGCAGAAATTCCCTATATGTTGGGGCAAAAAGACAGAAATTCTCCTTATTTGGGGGCAAAACTCAGAAATTCCACTTATTTTGGGGCAAAATTCCAAAGATTTCCCTTATTTTGGGGCAAAATTGCAGAAATTTCAATTATGGCAGAGAAAAAAGGCAGAAATTTTCCTTATTTTGGGGCAAAAAGGCAGAAATTCCTAATATTTTGTAGCAAAAATGCAGAAATTCCCCTTATTTTGAGGTAAAAGGTTGAAATTCCTCTTATTTGGGATCAAAAAGGCAGAAATTTCCCTTATTTTGTGGCAAAATTGCAGAAATTTCACATATTTCAGGGTAATAAGTCAGAAAATTTCCTTATTTTGGTGCAAAAAAGACAGAAATTCCCCTTGTTTTGGGGGAAAAAGACAGAAATTCCACATATTTAGAGGCCAAAAAGCAGAAATTCCTCAGATTTTGGAGCAAAATTACAGAAATTTCCTTTTTTTATGGAAAAAGGTATGCATTCTTCTTATTTTCGGGCAAAAAGGCAGAAATTCCCCATATTTTGGAGCAAAATTGCAGAAATTAACCTAATTGTGGGGCAAAAATGCAGAAATTCCCTATATGTTGGGGCAAAAAGACAGAAATTCTTTTTATTTTGGGGAAACTCAGAAATTCCACTCATTTTGGGGCAAAATTCCAGAAATTTCCCTTATTTTGGGGCAAAATTGCAGAAATTTCACTTATTTTGTGGCAAAATTGGATTAATTTCACTTATTTCAGGGAAAAAAAGCAGAAATTTTTTATTTTAGGGCAAAAAGGCAGAAATTTCCCATATTTTGGTACAAAATTGCAGAAATTTTTCTTATTTTATGCAAAAAGGCAGAAATTTCCCATATTTTGGGGCAAACATGCAGAAATTCCCCTTCATTTTGAGGTTAAAAGGCTGAAATTCCCCTTATTTGGGGGCAAAAAGGCAGAAATTTCCCTTATTTTGGGGCAAAATTGCAGAAATTTCACTGATTTCAGGGTAATAAGTCAGAAATTTTCCTTATTTTGGGGCAAAAAGTCAGAAATTCCCTTTGTTTTGTGAGAAAAAGACAGAAATTCCACTTATTTAGAGGGAAAAAAGCAGAAATTCCTTTTATTTTGGAGCAAAATTGCAGAAATTCCCCTAATTGTGGGGCAAAAAACCAGAAATTCCCTATATGTTGGGGCAAAAAGACAGAAATTCTACTTATTTTTGGGCAAAACTCAGAAATTCCACATATTTTGGGGTAAAATTCCAGAAATTTCCCTTATTTTGGGGCAAAATTGCAGAAATTTCACTTATTTTGTGGCAAAATTGCAGAAATTTGACTTATTTCAGAGAAAAAAGACAGAAATTTTCCTTATTTTGGGGCAAAATGGCAGAAATTCCTAATATTTTGTGGCAAAAATGCAGAAATTACCCTTATTTTGAGGTAAAATAGCTGAAATTCCCCTTATTTGGGGGCAAAAAGGCAGAAATTTCCCTTATTTCGGGCAAAATTGCAGAAAATTCACTTACTTCAAGGTAAGGAGTCAGAAATTTTCCTTATTTTGGGGCAAAAAAGACAGAAATTCCCTTTGTTTTGGGGGAAAAAGACAAAAATTCCACTTCCTTAGAGGCAAAAAAGCAGAAATTCCCCTTATTTTGCAGAAAAATTGCAGAAATTTCTCTTTTTTATGGCAAAAAGATATGCATTCTTATTATTTTCGGGCTAAAAAGCAGAAATTTCCGGTATTTTGGAGCAAAATTGCAGAAATTCCTCTAATTGTGGGTCAAAAAGGCAGAAAATCCCTATATCTTGGTGCATAAAGACAGAAATTCTCCTTATTTTGGGCAAAACTCAGAAATTCCACTTATTTTGGAGCAAAATTCAAGAAATTTCCATTATTTTGGGGCAAAATTGCAGAAATTTCAATTATTTTGGGGCAAAATTGCAGAAATTTCACTTATTTAAGAGAAAAAAAGCAGAAATTTTTTATTTTGGGGCAAAAAGGCAGAAATTTCTTTTATTTTGGTACAAAATTGCAGAAATTTTTCTTATTTTGGGCAAAAAGGCAGAAATTTCCCATATTTTGTGGCAAAAATGCAGAAATTCCCTTTATTTTGAGGTAAAAAGGCTGAAATTCCCCTTATTTGGGGGCAAAAAGGCAGAAATTTCCCTTATTTTGAGGCAAAATTGTAGAAATTCACTTATTTCAGGGTAATAAGTCAGAAATTTTCTTTATTTTGGGGCAAAAAAGACAGAAATTCCCTTTGTTTTGGGGGAAAAAACAGAAATTCCTCTTATTTAGAGGCAAAAAACAGAAATTCCCCTTATTTTGAAGCAAAAATGAAGAAATTTCTTTTTTTTGTGGCAAAAGGTATACATTCCCCTTCTTTTCGGGTTAAAAAGCAGAAATTCCGTATTTTGGAGCAAAATTGCAGAAATTCCTCCAATTTTGGGGCAAAAAGGCAGAAATTCCCTATATGTTGGGGCAAAAAGACAGAAATTCTTCTTATTTTGGGGCAAAACTCAGAAATTCCACTTATTTTGGGGCAAAAATCCAGAAATTTCCCTTATTTTGGGGCAAAATTGCAGAAATTTCATTTATTTTGGGGCAAAAATGCAGAAATTTCATTTATTTCAGGGAAAAAAAGCAGAAATTTTCTTATTTTGGGGCAAAAAAGCAGAAATTACCTATATTTTGGTACAAAATTGCAGAAATTTTTCTTATTTTGGGCAAAAAGTCAGAAATTTCTCATATTGTGGCAAAAATTCAGAAATTCCCCTTATTTGGGGGCAAAAAGGCAGAAATTTTTTTTATTTTGGGGCAAAATTGCAGAAATTTCACTGATTTCAGGGTCAGAAATTTTCCTTATTTTGGGGCAAAAACACAGAAATTCCCTTTGTTTTGTGGGAAAAAGACAGAAATTCCACTTATTTAGAGGCAAAAAAGCAGAAATTCCCCTTATTTTGGAGCAAAAATGAAGAAATTTCACTTTTTTATGGCAAAAAGGTATGCATTCTTCTTATTTTCGGGCAAAAAGGCAGAAATTCTCCATATTTTGGAGCAAAATTGCAGAAATTCCCCTAATTTTGAAGCAAAAATGCAGAAATTACCTATATGTTGCGGCAAAAAGACAGAAATTCTACATATTTTGGGGAAAAACTCAGAAATTCCACTTATTTTGGGGCAAAATTCCAGAAATTTCCTTTATTTTGGGGCAAAATTGCAGAAATTTCACTTATTTTGTGGCAAAATTTCAGAAATTTGACTTATTTCAGAGACAAAAGGCAAAAATTTTCCTTATTTATGGGCAAAAATGCAGAAATTACCTATATGTTGCGGCAAAAAGACAGAAATTCTACTTATTATGGGGAAAAACTCAGAAATTCCACTTATTTTGGGGCAAAGTTCCAGAAATTTTACTTATTTTGGGGCAAAATTCCAGAAATTTCCCTTATTTTGGGGCAAAATTGCAGAAATTTCACTTATTTTGGAGCAAAATTGCAGAAATAGCACTTTTTTATAGGAAAAAAAGCAGAAATTTTTTATTTTGGGGCAAAAAAGCAGAAATTGCTTTTATTTTGGTACAAAATTGCAGAAATTTTTTTTATTTTGGGCAAAAAGGTGGAAATTTCTCATATTTTGGGGCAAAAATGCAAAAATTCCCCTTATTTTGAGGTAAAAAGGCTGAAATTCCCATTATTTGGGGGCAAAAAGCAAAAATTTCTCTTATTTTGGGGCAAAATTGCAGAAATTTAAATTATTTTGGGGCAAAATTGCAGAAATTTCACATATTTCAAGGAAAAAAATGCTGAAATTTTTTTATTTTGTGGTAAAATTGCAAAAATTTTACTTATTTTGAAGCAAAATTGAAGAAATTTCACATATTTCAGGGAAAAAGGCAGAAATTTTCCTTATTTTGGGGCAAAAAAGACAAAAATTCCTTTTGTTTTGGGGGAAAAATACAGAAATTCCACTTATTTAGAGGCATAAAGCAGAAATTCCCTTCATTTTGGAGCAAAAATGAAGAAACTTCCCTTTTTTATGGCAAAAAGGTATGCATTCTTATTATTTTCGGACAAAAAAGGCAGAAATTCCCCGTATTTTGGAGCAAAATTGCAGAAATTCCCCTAATTGTGGCGCAAAAAGGCAGAAATTACTTATATGTTGGGGCAAAAAGACAGAAATTCTCCTTATTTTAGGGCAAAACTCAGAAATTTAACTTATTTTGGGGCAAATTGCAGAAATTTCACTTATTTCATAAAAGTGGCAGAATTTTTCTTATTTTGGGGCCAAAAGGCAGAAATTTCTTTTATTTTGTTACAAAATTGCAGAATTTTTTCTTATTTTGGGGCAAAAAGGTAGAAATTTCCCATATTTTGGGCAAAAATGCAGAAATTTCTCTTATTTTGAGGTAAAAGGCTGAAATTCCCCTTATTTGGGGGCAAAAGGCAAAAATTTCTCTAATTTTGGGGCAAAATTGCAGAAATTTCACTTATTTCAGGGTAATAAGTCAGAAATTTTCCTTATTTTGGGGCCAAAAAACAGAAATTCCCTTTGTTTTGGGGAAAAAAGACAGACATTCCACTTTTTTAGAGACAAAAAAGCAGAAATTCCCCTTATTTTGGAGCAAAAATGAAGAAATTTCACTTTTTAAGGGCAAAAAGGTATGCATTCTTCTTATTTTTGGGCAAAAAGGCAGAAATTCCCCTTATTTTGGAGCAAAATGCAGAAATTCCCCAAATTGTGGGGCAAAAAGGCAGAAATTCCCTTCATGTTGGGGCAAAAAGACAGAAATTCTCCTTATTTTGGGGCAAAACTCAAAAATTCCACAGATTTTGGGGCAAAATTACAATAATTTCTCTTATTTTGGGACAAAATTGCAGAAATTTCACTTATTTCAGAAAAAAAGCAGAAATTTTCTTATTTTCGGGCAAAAAGGCAGAAATTTCTTTTATTTTGGTACAAAATTGCAGAAATTTTTCTTATTTTGGGGCAAAAAGGCAGAAATTTCTCATATTTTGCGTCAAAAATGCAGAAAGTCCACTTATTTTGAGGTAAAAATGCTGAAATTCTCCTGATTTGGGGGCAAAAAGGCAGAAATTTCTCTTATTTTGAAGCAAAATTGCAGAAATTTCACTTATTTCAGGGTAATAACTCAGAAGTTTTCTATATTTTGGGTCATAAAAGACAGAAATTTTTTTTGTTTTTGGGGAAAAAGACAGAAATTCCACTTATTTGGAGGCAAAAAGGCAGAAATTCCTAAAATTTTGTGGCAAAAATGCAGAAATTCCCCTTATTTTGAGGTAAAAAGGCTGAAGTTCCTCTTATTTGGGAGCAAAAAGGCTGAAATTTAACTTATTTTGGGGCAAAATTGCAGAAATTTCACTTATTTCAGGGTAATAAGTCAGAAATTTTCCTTATTTTGGGGCAAAAAAGACAGAAATTCTCTTTGTTTTGGGGGAAAAAGAGAGAAATTTCACTTATTTAGATGCAAAAAAGCAGAAATTTCTCCTATTTTGGAGCAAAAAAGAAGAAATTTCCCTTTTTTTATGGCAAAAAGCTATGCATTCTTCTTATTTTCGGGCAAAAAGGCAGAAATTCCTCATATTTTGGAGCAAAATTGCAGAAATTCCCCTAATTGTGAGGCAAAAAGGCAGAAATTCCCTATATGTTGGGGCAAAAAGACAGAAATTCTCCTAATTATGAGGCAAAACTAAGAAATTCCACTTATTTTGGTGCAAAATTCCAGAAATTTCACTTATTTTGGGGCAAAATTGCAGAAATTTCACTTTTTTGGGGGAAAAACTGCAGAAATTTCACTTATTTCAAAAAAAAAAAAGAAATTTTCTTATTTTGGGGCAAAAAGGCAGAAAATTCTTTTATTTTGGTACAAAATTGCAGAAATTTTTTTTATTTTGGAGCAAAAAGGCAGAAATTTCCCATATTTTGGGGCAAAAATGCAGAAATTCCTCTTATTTTGAGGAAAAAGGCTGAAATTCCCCTTAGTGGGGGCAATAAGGCAGAAATTTCCTTATTTTGGGGAAAAATTGAAAAAATTTCACTTATTTCAGGGTAATAAGTCAGAAATTTTTTTTATTTTGGGGCAAAAATACAGAAATTCTTTTTGTTTTTGGGGAAAAAGACAGAAATTCCACTTTTTTAGAGGCAAAAAAGCAGAAATTCCTTTTATTTTGGAGCAAAAATGAAGAAATTTCCCTTTTTTGTGGCAAAAGGTATACATTCCCCTTATTTTCACGCTAAAAAGCAGAAATTCCCCGTATTTTGGAACAAAATTGCAGAAATTCCCCTAATATTGGGGCAAAAAGGCAGAAATTCCATATATGTTAGGGCAAAAAAACAGAAATTCTTCTTATTTTGGGGCAAAACTCAGAAATTCCAATATTTTGGGGGCAAAATTCCAGAAATTTCCATAATTTTGGGGCAAAATTGCAGAAATTTTACTTATTTTGGGGCAAAATGGCAGAAATTTCACTTATTTCAGTGAAAAAAGGCAGAAATTTTCCTTATTTGGGGGAATAATTGCATAAATTTCACATATTTCAGTGAAAAAAGGCAGAAATTTTCCTTATTTTTGGGCAAAAAGGCAGAAATTCCTAATATTTTGTGGCAAAAATTCAGAAATTCCCCTTATTTTGAGGTAAAAAGGATGAAATTCTCCTTATTTGGGGGCAAAAAGGCAGAAATTTCTCTTCTCTTGGGGAAAAATTGCAGAAATTTCACTTATTTCAGGGTAATAATTCAGAAATTTTTCTTATTTTGGGCAAAAAAAGACAGAAATTCCCTTTGTTTTGGGGGAAAAATACATAAATCCCACTTATTTAGAGGCAAAAAAGCAGAAATTCCCCTTATTTTGGGGCAAAATTGCAGAAATTTCACTTACTTCAGGGTAATAAGTCAGAAATTTTCCTTATTTTGGGGCAAAAAAACAGAAATTACCTTTCTTTTGGGGGGAAAAAACAGAAATTCCACTTATTTAGAGGCAAAAATGCAGAAATTCCCCTTATTTTGGAGCAAAATTACAGAAATTTCCCTTTTTTATGGCAAAAACGTATGCATTCTTCTTATTTTCGGGCAAAAAGGCAGAAATTCCTCGTATTTTCTAGCAAAATTGCTGAAATTCCCCTAATTGTGGGGCAAAAAGGCAGAAATTCCCTATATGTTGGGGCAAAAAGACAGAAATTCTACTTATTTTGGGTTAAAACTCAGAAATTCCACTTATTTTGGGGCAAAATTCCAAAAATTTCACTTATTTTGGGGCAAAATTGCAGAAATTTCACTTATTTTGGGGCAAAATTGCAGAAATTTCACTTATTTCAGAAAAAAAAGGAGAAATTTTTATATTTGGAAGAAAAAAGGCAGAAATTTCTTTTATTTTGGTACAAAATTGCAGAAATTTTTTATATTTTGGGGCAAAAAGGCAGAAATTTCCCATATTTTGGGGCAAAAATGCAGAAATTCCCGTTATTTTGAGGTAAAAAGGCTGAAATTCACCTTATTTGTCGGCAAAAAGCAGAAATTTCCCTTCTTTTGGGGCAAAATTGAAGAAATTTCACTTATTTCAGGGTAATAAGTCAGAAATTTTCCTTATTTTGGGCAAAAAAAGACAGAAATTCCCTTTGTTTTGGGGGAAAAACACATAAATTCCACTTATTTAGAGGCAAAAAAACAGAAATTCCCCTTATTTTGGGGCAAAATTGCAGAAATTTCACTTACTTCATGGTAATAAGTCAGAAATTTTCTTTATTTTGAGGCAAAAAACCAGAAATTACCTTTGTTTTGGGGTAAAAAGACAGAAATTCCACTTATTTAGAGGCAAAAAAGCAGAAATTTTCCTTATTTTGGAGCAAAAATGAAGAAATTTCCCTTTTTTATGGCAAAAAGTTATGCATTCTTCTTATTTTCGGCCAAAAAAGCAGAAATTCCCCGTACTTTGGAGCAAAATTGCAGAAATTCTTCTAATTGTGGGGCAAAAAGGCAGAAATTCCCTATATGTTGGGGCAAAAAGACAGAAATTCTCCTTATTTTGGGTCAAAACTCAGAAATTCCACTTATTTTGGGGCAAAATTCCAGAAATTTCACTTATTTTGGGGCAAAATTGCAGAAATTTCACTTATTTTGGGGCAAAATTGCAGAAATTTCACTTATTTCAGAAAAAAAGGCAGAAATTTTTATATTTGGAAGCAAAAAGGCAGAAATTTCATTTATTTTGGTACAAAATTGCAGAAATTTTTTATATTTTGGAGCAAAAAGGCAGAAATTTCCCATATTTTGGGGCAAAAATGCTGAAATTCCCGTTATTTTGAGGTAAAAAGGCTGAAATTCACCTTATTTGTCGGCAAAAAGCAGAAATTTCCCTTCTTTTGGGGCAAAATTGAAGAAATTTCACTTATTTCAGGGTAATAAGTCAGAAATTTTCCTTATTTTGGACAAAAAAAGACAGAAATTCCCTTTGTTTTGGGGGAAAAACACATAAATTCCACTTATTTAGAGGCAAAAAAACAGAAATTCCCCTTATTTTGGGGCAAAATTGCAGAAATTTCACTTACTTCATGGTAATAAGTCAGAAATTTTCTTTATTTTGAGGCAAAAAACCAGAAATTACCTTTGTTTTGGGGTAAAAAGACAGAAATTCCACTTATTTAGAGGCAAAAAAGCAGAAATTTTCCTTATTTTGGAGCAAAAATGAAGAAATTTCCCTTTTTTATGGCAAAAAGTTATGCATTCTTCTTATTTTCGGCCAAAAAAGCAGAAATTCCCCGTACTTTGGAGCAAAATTGCAGAAATTCTTCTAATTGTGGGGCAAAAAGGCAGAAATTCCCTATATGTTGGGGCAAAAAGACAGAAATTCTCCTTATTTTGGGTCAAAACTCAGAAATTCCACTTATTTTGGGGCAAAATTCCAGAAATTTCACTTATTTTGGGGCAAAATTGCAGAAATTTCACTTATTTTGGGGCAAAATTGCAGAAATTTCACTTATTTCAGAAAAAAAGGCAGAAATTTTTATATTTGGAAGCAAAAAGGCAGAAATTTCATTTATTTTGGTACAAAATTGCAGAAATTTTTTATATTTTGGAGCAAAAAGGCAGAAATTTCCCATATTTTGTGGCAAAAATGCAGAAATTCCCCTTTTTTGAGGTAAAAAGGATGAAATTCCCCTTATTTGGGGGCAAAAAGGCAGACATTTCCCTTATTTAGGGGTAAAATTGCAGAAATTTCACTTATTTCAGGGTAATAAGTCAGAAATTTTTCTTATTTTGGGGCAAAAAAGCAGAAATTCCTAATCTTTTGTGGCAAAAATGCTGAAATTCCTTTTATTTTGAGGTTAAAAGGCTGAAATTCCCCTTATTTTGAGGTAAAAAGGCAGAAATTCCCCTTATTTGGGGGCAATAAGGCAGAAATTTCCCTTCTCTTGGGGCAAAATTGCAGAAATTTCACTTATTTCAGGGTAATAAGTCAGAAATTTTCCTTATTTTGGGCAAAAAAAGACAGAAATTCCCTTTGTTTTGGGGGAAAAATACATAAATTCCACTTATTTAGAGGCAAAAAAGCAGAAATTCCCCTTATTTTGGGGCAAAATTGCAGAAATTTCACTTACTTCAGGGTAATAAGTCAGAAATTTTCATTATTTTGGGGCAAAAAACCAGAAATTACCTTTGTTTTGGGGTAAAAAGACAGAAATTCCACTTATTTAGAGGCAAAAAAGCAGAAATTTTCCTTATTTTGGAGCAAAAATGAAGAAATTTCCCTTTTTTATGGCAAAAAGTTATGCATTCTTCTTATTTTCGGCCAAAAAAGCAGAAATTCCCCGTATTTTGGAGCAAAATTGCAGAAATTCTTCTAATTGTGGGGCAAAAAGGCAGAAATTCCCTATATGTTGGGGCAAAAAGACAGAAATTCTCCTTATTTTGGGTCAAAACTCAGAAATTCCACTTATTTTGGGGCAAAATTCCAGAAATTTCACTTATTTTGGGGCAAAATTGCAGAAATTTCACTTATTTTGGGGCAAAATTGCAGAAATTTCACTTATTTCAGAAAAAAAGGCAGAAATTTTTATATTTGGAAGCAAAAAGGCAGAAATTTCTTTTATTTTGGTACAAAATTGCAGAAATTTTTTATATTTTGGAGCAAAAAGGCAGAAATTTCCCATATTTTGTGGCAAAAATGCAGAAATTCCCCTTTTTTGAGGTAAAAAGGATGAAATTCCCCTTATTTGGGGGCAAAAAGGCAGACATTTCCCTTATTTAGGGGTAAAATTGCAGAAATTTCACTTATTTCAGGGTAATAAGTCAGAAATTTTTCTTATTTTGGGGCAAAAAAGCAGAAATTCCTAATCTTTTGTGGCAAAAATGCTGAAATTCCTTTTATTTTGAGGTTAAAAGGTTGAAATTCCCCTTATTTTGAGGTAAAAAGGCAGAAATTCCCCTTATTTGGGGGCAATAAGGCAGAAATTTCCCTTCTCTTGGGGCAAAATTGCAGAAATTTCACTTATTTCAGGGTAATAAGTAAGAAATTTTCCTTATTTTGGGCAAAAAAAGACAGAAATTCCCTTTATTTGGGGGGAAAAATACATAAATTCCACTTATTTAGAGGCAAAAAAGCAGAAATTCCCCTTATTTTGGGGCAAAATTGCAGAAATTTCACTTATTTCAGGGTAATAAGTCAGAAATTTTCATTATTTTGGGGCAAAAAAACAGAAATTACCTTTGTTTTGGGGGGAAAAGACAGAAATTCCACTTATTTAGGGGCAAAAATGCAGAAATTCCCCTTATTTTGGAGCAAAATTACAAAAATTTCCATTTTTTATGGCAAAAAGGTATACATTCTTCTTATTTTTGGGCAAAAAGGCAGAAATTCCTCGTATTTTGGAGCAAAATTGCTGAAATTCCCCTAATTGTGGGGCAAAAAGGCAGAAATTCCCTATATGTTGGGGCAAAAAGAGAGAAATTCTACTTATTTTGGGTCAAAACTCAGAAATTCCACTTATTTTGGGGCAAAATTCCAAAAATTTCACTTATTTTGGTGCAAAATGCAGAAATTTCACTTATTTTGGGGCAAAATTGCAGTAATTTCACTTATTTCAGAAAAAAAAAGCAGAAATTTTTATATTTGGAAGCAAAAACGCAGAAATTTCTTTTATTTTGGTACAAAATTGCAGAAATTTTTTATATTTTGGGGCAAAAAAGCAGAAATTTCCCATATTTTGGGGCAAAAATGCAGAAATTCCCCTTTTTTGAGGTAAAAAGGATGAAATTCCCCTTATTTGGGGGCAAAAAGGCAGACATTTCCCTTATTTTGGGGCAAAAATGAAGAAATTTCAATTATTTCAGTGAAAAAAGGGAGAAATTTTCCTTATTTTGGGGCAAAAAGGCAGAAATTCCTAATATTTTGTGGCAAAAATGCAGAAATTCCCGTTATTTTGAGGTAAAAAGGCTGAAATTCACCTTATTTGGGGGCAAAAAGCAGATATTTCCCTTCTTTTGGGGCAAAATTGGAGAAATTTCACTTATTTCAGGGTAATAAGTCAGAAATTTTCCTTATTTTGGGCAAAAAAAAAAGAAATTCCCTTTGTTTTGGGGGAAAAATACATAAATTCCACATATTTAGAGGCAAAAAAACAGAAATTCCCCTTATTTTGGGGCAAAATTGCAGAAATTTCACTTACTTCATGGTAATAAGTCAGAAATTTTTTTTATTTTGAGGCAAAAAAACAGAAATTACCTTTGTTTTGGGGGAAAAAGACAGAAATTCCACTTATTTAGAGGCAAAAAAGCAGAAATTCCCCTTATTTTGGAGCAAAAATGAAGAAATTTCCCTTTTTTATGGCAAAAAGTTATGCATTCTTCTTATTTTCGGGCAAAAAAGCAGAAATTCCCCGTATTTTGGAGCAAAATTGCAGAAATTCTTCTAATTGTGGGGCAAAAAGGCAGAAATTCCCTATATGTTGGGGCAAAAAGACAGAAATTCTCCTTATTTTGGGTCAAAACTCAGAAATTCCACTTATTTTGGGGCAAAATTCCAGAAATTTCAATTATTTTGGGGCAAAATTGCAGAAATTTCACTTATTTTGGGGCAAAAT
This sequence comes from Micromys minutus, assembly GCF_963924665.1. NCBI lineage: Eukaryota > Metazoa > Chordata > Mammalia > Rodentia > Muridae > Micromys > Micromys minutus. The sequence goes on along the minus strand of NW_027667197.1, from coordinate 758,610 downwards.
TGCAGAAATTTCACTTATTTCAGAAAAAAAGGCAGAAATTTTTATATTTGGAAGCAAAAGGCAGAAATTTCTTTTATTTTGGTACAAAATTGCATAAATTTTTCTTATTTTGGGGCAAAAAGGCAGAAATTTCCCATATTTTGTGGCAAAAATGCAGAAATTCCCCTTTTTTGAGGTAAAAAGGATGAAATTCCCCTTATTTGGGGGCAAAAAGGCAGACATTTCCCTTATTTAGGGGTAAAATTGCAGAAATTTCACTTATTTCAGGGTAATAAGTCAGAAATTTTTCTTATTTTGGGGCAAAAAAGCAGAAATTCCTAATCTTTTGTGGCAAAAATGCTGAAATTCCTTTTATTTTGAGGTTAAAAGGCTGAAATTCCCCTTATTTTGAGGTAAAAAGGCAGAAATTCCCCTTATTTGGGGGCAATAAGGCAGAAATTTCCCTTCTCTTGGGGCAAAATTGCAGAAATTTCACTTATTTCAGGGTAATAAGTCAGAAATTTTCCTTATTTTTGGCAAAAAGACAGAAATTCCCTTTGTTTTGGGGGAAAAATACATAAATTCCACTTATTTAGAGGCAAAAAAGCAGAAATTCCCCTTATTTTGGGGCAAAATTCCAGAAATTTCACTTACTTCAGGGTAATAAGTCAGAAATTTTCATTATTTTGGGGCAAAAAAACAGAAATTACCTTTGTTTTGGGGGGAAAAGACAGAAATTCCACTTATTTAGGGGCAAAAATGCAGAAATTCCCCTTATTTTGGAGCAAAATTACAGAAATTTCCATTTTTTATGGCAAAAAGGTATACATTCTTCTTATTTTTGGGCAAAAAGGCAGATATTCCTCGTATTTTGGAGCAAAATTGCTGAAATTCCCCTAATTGTGGGGCAAAAAGGCAGAAATTCCCTATATGTTGGGGCAAAAAGAGAGAAATTCTACTTATTTTGGGTCAAAACTCAGAAATTCCACTTATTTTGGGGCAAAATTCCAAAAATTTCACTTATTTTGTTGCAAAATTGCAGAAATTTCACTTATTTTGGGGCAAAATTGCAGAAATTTCACTTATTTCAGAAAAAAAAAGCAGAAATTTTTATATTTGGAAGCAAAAACGCAGAAATTTCTTTTATTTTGGTACAAAATTGCAGAAATTTTTTATATTTTGGGGCAAAAAGGCAGAAATTTCCCATATTTTGGGGCAAAAATGCAGAAATTCCCCTTTTTTTGAGGTAAAAAGGATGAAATTCCCCTTATTTGGGGGCAAAAAGGCAGACATTTCCCTTATTTTGGGGCAAAAATGAAGAAATTTCACTTATTTCAGTGAAAAGAGGCAGAAATGTTCCTTATTTTGGGGCAAAAAGGCAGAAATTCCTAATATTTTGTGGCAAAAATGCAGAAATTCCCGTTATTTTGAGGTAAAAAGGCTGAAATTCACCTTATTTGGGAGCAAAAAGCAGATATTTCCCTTCTTTTGGGGCAAAATTGGAGAAATTTCACTTATTTCAGGGTAATAAGTCAGAAATTTTCCTTATTTTGGGCAAAAAAAAAAGAAATTCCCTTTGTTTTGGGGGAAAAATACATAAATTCCACTTATTTAGAGGCAAAAAAACAGAAATTCCCCTTATTTTGGGGCAAAATTGCAGAAATTTCACTTACTTCATGGTAATAAGTCAGAAATTTTCTTTATTTTGAGGCAAAAAAACAGAAATTACCTTTGTTTCGGGGGAAAAAGACAGAAATTCCACTTATTTAGAGGCAAAAAAGCAGAAATTCCCCTTATTTTGGAGGAAAAATGAAGAAATTTCCCTTTTTTATGGCAAAAAGTTATGCATTCTTCTTATTTTCGGGCAAAAAAGCAGAAATTCCCGGTATTTTGGAGCAAAATTGCAGAAATTCTTCTAATTGTGGGGCAAAAAGGCAGAAATTCCCTATATGTTGGGGCAAAAAGACAGAAATTCTCCTTATTTTGGGTCAAAACTCAGAAATTCCACTTATTTTGGGGCAAAATTCCAGAAATTTCAATTATTTTGGGGCAAAATTGCAGAAATTTCACTTATTTTGGGGCAAAATTGCAGAAATTTCACTTATTTAAGAAAAAAAGGCAGAAATTTTTATATTTGGAAGCAAAAAGGCAGAAATTTCTTTTATTTTGGTACAAAATTGCAGAAATTTTTCTTATTTTGGGGCAAAAAGGCAGAAATTTTCCATATTTTGGGGATAAAATGCAGAAATTCCCCTTTTTTTGAGGTAAAAAAGATGAAATTCCCCTTATTTGGGGGCAAAAAAGCAGACATTTCCCTTATTTTGGGGCAAAATTGCAGAAATTTCACTTATTTCAGGGTAATAAGTCAGAAATTTTTCTTATTTTGGGGCAAAAAAGCAGAAATTCCTAATCTTTTGTGGCAAAAATGCTGAAATTCCCCTTATTTTGAGGTAAAATGCAGAAATTCCCCTTATTAGGGGGCAAAAATGCAGAAATTTCTCTTATTTTGGGGCAAAATTGCAGAAATTTCACTTATTTTTGGGCAAAATTCCAGAAATTTCACTTATGGCAGGGAAAAAATGCAGAAATTTTCCTTATTTTGGGGCCAAAAGCCAGAAATTTTTAATATTTTGTGGCAAAAATGCAGAAATTCCCTTTATTTTGAGGTAAAAGGGTTAAATTCCTCTTATTTGAGGGCAAAAAGGCAGAAATTTCCCTTATTTTGGGGCAAAATTGCAGAAATTTCACTTATTTCAGGGAAAAATGCAGAAATTTTTCTTATTTTGGGGCAAAAAAGCAGAAATTCCTAATCTTTTGTGGCAAAAATGCAGAAATTCTCCTTATTTTGAGGTAAAAAGGCTGAAATTCCCCTTATTTGGGGGCAAAAATAAAGAAATTTCCCTTATTTTGGGGCAAATTGCAGAAATTTCACTTATGTCAGTGTAATAAGTCAGAAATTTTTTTTATTTAGGGGCAAAAAAACAGAAATTCCCTTTGTTTTGGGGGAAAAAGACAGAAATTCCACTAATTTAGAGGCAAAAAAAAGCAAAAATTCCCCTTATTTTGGAGCAAAAATGAAGAAATTTCCCTTTTTTATGGCAAAAAAGGTATGCATTCTTCTTATTTTGGGGCAAATAGGCAGAAATTTCCCGTATTTTGGAGCAAAATTGCAGAAATTCCTCTAATCGTGGGGCAAAAAGGCAGAAATTCCGATATATGTTGAAGCATAAAGACAGAAATTCTCCTTATTTTGGGGCAAAACTCAGAAATTCCAATTATTTTGCGGCAAAATTCCAGAAATTTCCCTTATTTTGGGGCAAAATTGCAGAAATTTCACTTATTTAAGGGAAAAAAAGCAGAAATTTTCTTATTTTGGGGCAAAAAGGCAGAAATTTCTTTTATTTTGGTACAAAATTGCAGAAATTTTTTTTATTTTGGGCAAAAAGGCAGAAATTTCCCATATTTTGAGGCAAAAATGCAGAAATTTCACTTATTTCAGGGAAAAAGGCAGAAATTTTCCTTATTTTGGGGCAAAAAATACAGAAATTCCCTTTGTTTTGGGGGAAAAAGACAGAAATTCCACTTATTTAAATGCAAAAAAGCAGAAATTCTCCTTATTTTGGAGCAAAAATGAAGAAATTTCACTTTTTTATGGCAAAAAGCTATGCATTCTTCTTATTTTCGGGCACAAAGGCAGAAATTCCCTATATTTTGGAGCAAAATTGCAGAAATTCCCCTAAATGTGGGGCAATAAGGCAGAAATTCCCTATATGTTGGGGCAAAAAGAAAGAAATTCTCATTATTTTGGGGCAAAACTCAGAAATTCCACTTATTTTGGAGCAAAATTCCAGAAATTTAACTTATATGGGGGCAAAATTGCAGAAATTTCATTTATTTTGGGGTAAAATTGCAGAAATTTCACTTATTTCAAAAAAAAAGCAGAAATTTTCTTATTTTGGGGCAAAAAGGCAGAAATTTCTTTTATTTTGGTACAAAATTGCAGAATTTTTTTTTTATTTTGGAGAAAAAAGGCAGAAATTTCCAATATTTTGGAGCATAATTGCAGAAATTTCACTTATTTTGGGGCAAAATTGCATAAATTTCACTTATTTCAGTGAAAAAAGGCAGAAATTTTCCTTATTTTGGGGCAAAAAGGCAGAAATTCCTAATATTTTTTGGCAAAAATGCAGAAATTCCCCTTATTTTGAGGTAAAAAGGCTGAAATTCCCCTTATTTGGGGGCAAAAAGGCAGAAATTTCCCTTCTCTTGGGGCAAAATTGCAGAAATTTCACTTATTTCAGGGTAATAAGTCAGAAATTTTTCTTATTTTGGGCAAAAAAAGACAGAAATTCCCTTTGTTTTGGGGGAAAAATACATAAATTCCACTTATTTAGAGGGAAAAAAGCAGAAATTCCCCTTATTTTGGGGCAAAATTGCAGAAATTTCACTTACTTCAGGGTAATAAGTCAGAAATTTTCCTTATTTTGGGGCAAAAAAACAGAAATTACCTTTGTTTTGGGGGGAAAAGACAGAAATTCCACTTATTTAGGGGCAAAAATGCAGAAATTCCCCTTATTTTGGAGCAAAATTACAGAAATTTCTCTTTTTTATGGCAAAAAGGTATGCATTCTTCTTATTTTTGGGCAAAAAGGCAGAACTTCCTCGTATTTTGGAGCAAAATTGCTGAAATTCCCCTAATTGTGGGGCAAAAAGGCAGAAATTCCCTATATGTTGGGGCAAAAAGACAGAAATTCTACTTATTTTGGGTCAAAACTCAGAAATTCCAATTATTCTGGGGCAAAATTCCAAAAATTTCACTTATTTTGGTGCAAAATTGCAGAAATTTCACTTATTTTGGGGCAAAATTGCAGAAATTTCACTTATTTCAGAAAAAAAGCAGAAATTTTTATATTTGGAAGCAAAAACGCAGAAATTTCTTTTATTTTGGTACAAAATTGCAGAATTTTTTTATGTTTTGGGGCAAAAAGGCAGAAATTTCCCATATTTTGGGGCAAAAATGCAGAAATTCCCCTTTTTTTGAGGTAAAAAGGATGAAATTCCCCTTATTTGGGGGCAAAAAGGCAGACATTTCCCTTATATTGTGGCATAATTGAAGAAATTTCACTTATTTCAGTGAAAAAAGGCAGAAATTTTCCTTATTTTGTGACAAAAAGGCAGAAATTCCTAATAATTTGTGGCAAAAATGCAGAAATTCCCGTTATTTTGAGGTAAAAAGGCTGAAATTCACCTTATTTGGGGGCAAAAAGCAGAAATTTCCCTTCTTTTGGGGAAAATTGGAGAAATTTCACTTATTTCAGGGTAATAAGTCAGAAATTTTCCTTATTTTGGGCAAAAAAAAAAGAAATTCCCTTTGTTTTGGGGGAAAAATACATAAATTCCACTTATTTAGAGGCAAAAAAACAGAAATTCCCCTTATTTTGGGGCAAAATTGCAGAAATTTCACTTACTTCATGGTAATAAGTCAGAAATTTTCTTTATTTTGAGGCAAAAAAACAGAAATTACCTTTGTTTGGGGGGAAAAAGACAGAAATTCCACTTATTTAGAGGCAAAAAAGCAGAAATTCCCCTTATTTTGGAGCAAAAATGAAGAAATTTCCCTTTTTTATGGCAAAAAGTTATGCATTCTTCTTATTTTCGGGCAAAAAAGCAGAAATTCCCCGTATTTTGGAGCAAAATTGCAGAAATTCTTCTAATTGTGGGGCAAAAAGGCAGAAATTCCCTATATGTTGGGGCAAAAAGACAGAAATTCTCCTTATTTTGGGTCAAAACTCAGAAATTCCACTTATTTTGGGGCAAAATTCCAGAAATTTCAATTATTTTGGGGCAAAATTGCAGAAATTTCACTTATTTTGGGGCAAAATTGCAGAAATTTCACTTATTTCAGAAAAAAAGGCAGAAATTTTTATATTTGGAAGCAAAAAGGCAGAAATTTATTTTATTTTGGTACAAAATTGCAGAAATTTTTCTTATTTTGGGGCAAAAAGGCAGAAATTTCCCATATTTTGGGGATAAAATGCAGAAATTCCCCTTTTTTTGAGGTAAAAAAGATGAAATTCCCCTTATTTGGGGGCAAAAAAGCAGACATTTCCCTTATTTTGGGGCAAAATTGCAGAAATTTCACTTATTTCAGGGTAATAAGTCAGAAATTTTTCTTATTTTGGGGCAAAAAAGCAGAAATTCCTAATCTTTTGTGGCAAAAATGCTGAAATTCCCCTTATTTTGAGGTAAAATGCAGAAATTCCCCTTATTAGGGGGCAAAAATGCAGAAATTTCCCTTATTTTGGGGCAAAATTGCAAAAATTTCACTTATTTTTGGGCAAAATTGCAGAAATTTCACTTATGGCAGGGAAAAAAGCAGAAATTTTCCTTATTTTGGGGCAAAAAGGCAGAAATTTTTAATATTTTGTGGCAAAAATGCAGAAATTCCCTTTATTTTGAGGTAAAAGGGTGAAATTCCTCTTATTTGAGGGCAAAAAGGAAGAAATTTCCCTTACTTTGGGGCAAAATTGCAGAAATTTCACTTATTTCAGGGAAAAAATGCAGAAATTTTTCTTATTTTGGGGCAAAAAAGCAGAAATTCCTAATCTTTTTTGGCAAAAATGCAGAAATTCTCCTTATTTTGAGGTAAAAAGGCTGAAATTCCCCTTATTTGGGGGCAAAAATAAAGAAATTTCCCTTATTTTGGGGCAAATTGCAGAAATTTCACTTATGTCAGTGTAATAAGTCAGAAATTTTTTTTATTTAGGGGCAAAAAAACAGAAATTCCCTTTGTTTTGGGGGAAAAAGACAGAAATTCCACTAATTTAGAGGCAAAAAAAGCAAAAATTCCCCTTATTTTGGAGCAAAAATGAAGAAATTTCCCTTTTTTATGGCAAAAAAGGTATGCATTCTTCTTATTTTGGGGCAAAAAGGCAGAAATTTCCCGTATTTTGGAGCAAAATTGCAGAAATTCCTCTAATCGTGGGGCAAAAAGGCAGAAATTCCGATATATGTTGAAGCATAAAGACAGAAATTCTCCTTATTTTGGGGCAAAACTCAGAAATTCCAATTATTTTGCGGCAAAATTCCAGAAATTTCCCTTATTTTGGGGCAAAATTGCAGAAATTTCACTTATTTAAGGGAAAAAAAGCAGAAATTTTCTTATTTTGGGGCAAAAAGGCAGAAATTTCTTTTATTTTGGTACAAAATTGCAGAAATTTTTATTATTTTGGGCAAAAAGGCAGAAATTTCCCATATTTTGAGGCAAAAATGCAGAAATTTCACTTATTTCAGGGAAAAAGGCAGAAATTTTCCTTATTTTGGGGCAAAAAATACAGAAATTCCCTTTGTTTTGGGGGAAAAAGACAGAAATTCCACTTATTTAAATGCAAAAAAGCAGAAATTCTCCTTATTTTGGAGCAAAAATGAAGAAATTTCACTTTTTTATGGCAAAAAGCTATGCATTCTTCTTATTTTCGGGCACAAAGGCAGAAATTCCCTATATTTTGGAGCAAAATTGCAGAAATTCCCCTAAATGTGGGGCAATAAGGCAGAAATTCCCTATATGTTGGGGCAAAAAGAAAGAAATTCTCATTATTTTGGGGCAAAACTCAGAAATTCCACTTATTTTGGAGCAAAATTCCAGAAATTTAACTTATATGGGGGCAAAATTGCAGAAATTTCATTTATTTTGGGGTAAAATTGCAGAAATTTCACTTATTTCAAAAAAAAGCAGAAATTTTCTTATTTTGGGGCAAAAAGGCAGAAATTTCTTTTATTTTGGTACAAAATTGCAGAATTTTTTTTTATTTTGGAGAAATAAGGCAGAAATTTCCCATATTTTGGAGCATAATTGCAGAAATTTCACTTATTTTGGGGCAAAATTGCATAAATTTCACTTATTTCAGTGAAAAAAGGCAGAAATTTTCCTTATTTTTGGGCAAAAAGGCAGAAATTCCTAATATTTTTTGGCAAAAATGCAGAAATTCCCCTTATTTTGAGGTAAAAAGGCTGAAATTCAACTTATTTGGGGGCAAAAAGGCAGAAATTTCCCTCCTCTTGGGGCAAAATTGCAGAAATTTCACTTATTTCAGGGTAATAAGTCAGAAATTTTTCTTATTTTGGGCAAAAAAAGACAGAAATTCCCTTTGTTTTGGGGGAAAAATACATAAATTCCACTTATTTAGAGGCAAAAAAGCAGAAATTCCCCTTATTTTGGGGCAAAATTGCAGAAATTTCACTTACTTCAGGGTAATAAGTCAGAAATTTTCCTTATTTTGGGGCAAAAAACAGAAATTACCTTTGTTTTGGGGGGAAAAGACAGAAATTCCACTTATTTAGGGGCAAAAATGCAGAAATTCCCCTTATTTTGGAGCAAAATTACAGAAATTTCTCTTTTTTATGGCAAAAAGGTATGCATTCTTCTTATTTTTGGGCAAAAAGGCAGAACTTCCTCGTATTTTGGAGCAAAATTGCTGAAATTCCCCTAATTGTGGGGCAAAAAGGCAGAAATTCCCTATATGTTGGGGCAAAAAGACAGAAATTCTACTTATTTTGGGTCAAAACTCAGAAATTCCACTTATTTTGGGGCAAAATTCCAAAAATTTCACTTATTTTGGTGCAAAATTGCAGAAATTTCACTTATTTTGGGGCAAAATTGCAGAAATTTCACTTATTTCAGAAAAAAAGCAGAAATTTTTATATTTGGAAGCAAAAACGCAGAAATTTCTTTTATTTTGGTACAAAATTGCAGAAATTTTTTATATTTTGGGGCAAAAAGGCAGAAATTTCCCATATTTTGGGGCAAAAATGCAGAAATTCCCCTTTTTTTGAGGTAAAAAAGATGAAATTCCCCTTATTTGGGGGCAAAAAGTCAGACATTTCCCTTATTTTGGGGCAAAATTGAAGAAATTTCACTTATTTCAGTGAAAAAAGGCAGAAATTTTCCTTATTTTGGGGCAAAAAGGCAGAAATTCCTAATAATTTGTGGCAAAAATGCAGAAATTCCCGTTATTTTGAGGTAAAAAGGCTGAAATTCACCTTATTTGGGGGCAAAAAGCAGAAATTTCCCTTCTTTTGGGGCAAAATTGGAGAAATTTCACTTATTTCAGGGTAATAAGTCAGAAATTTTCCTTATTTTGGGCAAAAAAAATAAGAAATTCCCTTTGTTTTGGGGGAAAAATACATAAATTCCACTTATTTAGAGGCAAAAAAACAGAAATTCCCCTTATTTTGGGGCAAAATTGCAGAAATTTCACTTACTTCATGGTAATAATTCAGAAATTTTCTTTATTTTGAGGCAAAAAAACAGAAATTACCTTTGTTTTGGGGGAAAAAGACAGAAATTCCACTTATTTAGAGGCAAAAAAGCAGAAATTCCCCTTATTTTGGAGCAAAAATGAAGAAATTTCCCTTTTTTATGGCAAAAAGTTATGCATTCTTCTTATTTTCGGGCAAAAAAGCAGAAATTCCCGGTATTTTGGAGCAAAATTGCAGAAATTCTTCTAATTGTGGGGCAAAAAGGCAGAAATTCCCTATATGTTGGGGCAAAAAGACAGAAATTCTCCTTATTTTGGGTCAAACTCAGAAATTCCACTTATTTTGGGGCATAATTCCAGAAATTTCTCTTATTTTGGGGCAAAATTGCAGAAATTTCACTTATTTTGGGGCAAAATTGCAGAAATTTCACTTATTTCAGAAAAAAAGGCAGAAATTTTTATATTTGGAAGCAAAAAGACAGAAATTACTTTTATGTTGGTACAAAATTGCAGAAATTTTTCTTATTTTGGGGCAAAAAGGCAGAAATTTCCCATATTTTGGGGCAAAAATGCAGAAATTCCCCTTTTTTGAGGTAAAAAATATGAAATTCCCCTTATTTGGGGGCAAATAGGCAGACATTTCCCTTATTTTGGGGCAAAATTACTGAAATTTCACTTATTTTTGGGCAAAATTGCAGAAATTTCACTTATGGCAGGGAAAAAAGGCAGAAATTTTCCTTATTTTGGGGCAAAAAGGCAGAAATTTTTAATATTTTGTGGCAAAAATGCAGAAATTCTCTTTATTTTGAGGTAAAAGTTTGAAAGTCCTCTTATTTGAGGGCAAAAAGGCAGAAATTTCCCTTATTTTGGGGCAAAATTGCAGAAATTTCACTTATTTCAGGGTAATAAGTCAGAAATTTTTCTTATTTTGGGGCAAAAAAGCAGAAATTCCTAATCTTTTGTGGCAAAAATGCTGAAATTCCCCTTATTTTGAGGCAAAAAGGCTGAAATTCCCCTTATTAGGGGGCAAAAATGCAGAAATTTCCTTTTTTTGGGGCAAAATTGCAGAAATTTCTCTTATTTTTGGGCAAAATTGCAGAAATTTCACTTATGGCAGGGAAAAAAGGCAGAAATTTTTCTTATTTTGGGGCAAAAAGCAGAAATTCCTAATCTTTTGTGGCAAAAATGCAGAAATTCTCCTTAATTTGAGGTAAAAAGGCTGAAATTCCCCTTATTTGGGGGCAAAAATAAAGAAATTTCCCTTATTTTGGGGCAAATTGCAGAAATTTCACTTATGTCAGTGTAATAAGTCAGAAATTTTTTTTATTTAGGGGCAAAAAAACAGAAATTCCCTTTGTTTTGGGTGAAAAAGACAGAAATTCCACTAATTTAGAGGCAAAAAAAGCAAAAATTCCCCTTATTTTGGAGCAAAAATGAAGAAATTTCCCTTTTTTATGGCAAAAAAGGTATGCATTCTTCTTATTTTGGGGCAAAAAGGCAGAAATTTCCCGTATTTTGGAGCAAAATTGCAGAAATTCCTCTAATCGTGGGGCAAAAAGGCAGAAATTCCGATATATGTTGAAGCATAAAGACAGAAATTCTCCTTATTTTGGGGCAAAACTCAGAAATTCCAATTATTTTGTGGCAAAATTCCAGAAATTTCCCTTATTTTGGGGCAAAATTGCAGAAATTTCACTTATTTAAGGGAAAAGAAGCAGAAATTTTCTTATTTTGGGTCAAAAAGGCAGAAATTTCTTTTATTTTGGTACAAAATTGCAGAAATTTTTTTTATTTTGGGCAAAAAGGCAGAAATTTCCCATATTTTGAGGCAAAAATGCAGAAATTTCACTTATTTCAGAGAAAAAGGCAGAAATTTTTCTTATTTTGGGGCAAAAAATACAGAAATTCCCTTTGTTTTGGGGGAAAAAGACAGAAATTCCACTTATTTAAATGCAAAAAAGCAGAAATTCTCCTTATTTTGGAGCAAAAATGAAGAAATTTCACTTTTTTATGGCAAAAAGCTATGCATTCTTCTTATTTTCGGGCACAAAGGCAGAAATTCCCTATATTTTGGAGCAAAATTGCAGAAATTCCCCTAAATGTGGGGCAATAAGGCAGAAATTCCCTATATGTTGGGGCAAAAAGAAAGAAATTCTCATTATTTTGGGGAAAACTCAGAAATTCCACTTGTTTTGGGGCAAAATTCCAGAGATTTCCCTTATTTTGGGGCAAAATTGCAGAAATTTCACTTATGGCAGGGAAAAAAGGCAGAAAATTTCCTTATTTTGTGGCAAAAAGGCAGAAATTCCTAATATTTTGTGGCAAAAATGCAGAAATTCCCCTTTATTTTGAGGTAAAAAGGCTGAAATTCCCCTTATTTGGAGGCAAAAAGGCAGAAATTTCCCTTATTTTGGGGCAAAATTGCAGAAATTTCACTTATTTCAGTGTAATAAGTCAGAAATTTTCCTTATTTTGGGGTTAAAAATCAGAAATTCCCTTTGTTTTGGGGGAAAAAGACAGAAATTCCACTTATTTAGAGGCATAAAAGCAGAAATTCCCCTCATTTTGGAGCAAAAATGAAGAAATTTCCCTTTTTTATGGCAAAAAGGTATGCATTCTCATTATTTTCGGACAAAAAAGGCAGAAATTCCCCATATTTTGGAGCAAAATTGCAGAAATTCCTCTAATTGTGGGGCAAAAAGGCAGAAATTCCCTATATGTTGGGGCAAAAAGACAGAAATTCTCCTTATTTTAGGGCAAAACTCAGAAATTTAACTTATTTTGGGGCAAAATTGCAGAAATTTCACTTATTTCATAAAAAAAGCAGAAATTTTCTTATTTTGGAGCCAAAAGGCAGAAATTTCTTTTATTTTGTTACAAAATTGCAGAATTTTTTCTTATTTTGGGGCAAAAAGGCAGAAATTACCCATATTTTGAGGCAAAAATGCAGAAATTTTTTTTTATTTTGAGTTAAAAGGCTGAAATTCCCCTTATTTGGGGGCAAAAAGGCAGAAATTTCCTTATTTTGGGGCAAAATTGCAGAAATTTCACTTATTTCAGTGAAAAATGGCAGAAATTTTCCTTATTTTGGGGCAAAAAGTCAGAAATTCTTAATATTTTGTGGCAAAAAAGCAGAAATTTCCCTTATTTTGGGGCAAAATTGCAGAAATTTCACTTATTTTAGGGTAATAAGTCAGAAATTTTCTTTTTTTTGGGCAAAAAAGACAGAAATTCCCTTTGTTTTGGGGGAAAAATACATAAATTCCACTTATTTAGAGGCAAAAAAGCAGAAATTCCCCTTATTTTGGTTCAAAATTGCAGAAATTTCACTTACTTCATGGTAATAAGTCAGAAATTTTCCTTATTTGGGGGCAAAAAAGACAGAAATTACCTTTGTTTTGGGGGAAAAAGACAGAAATTCCACTTATTTAGAGGCAAAAAGCAGAATTCCCTTTATTTTGGAGCAAAAATGAAGACATTTCCCTTTTTTATAGAAAAAGTTATGAATTCTTCTTATTTTCGGGCAAATAGGCAGAAATTCCCCGTATTTTGGAGCAAAATTGCAGAAATTCCCCTAATTGTGGGGCAAAAAGGCCGAAATTCCCTATATGTTGGGGCAAAAAGACAGAAATTCTCCTTATTTGGGGGCAAAACTCAGAAATTCCACTTATTTTGGGGCAAAATTCCAGAGATTTCCCTTATTTGGGGGCAAAATTGCAGAAATTTTACTTATGGCAGGGAAAAAAGGCAGAAAATTTCCTTATTTTAGGGCAAAAAGGCAGAAATTCCTAATATTTTGTGGCAAAAATGCAGAAATTACCTTTATTTTGAGGTAAAAGGGTGAAATTCATCTTTATAGGGGGTAAAAAGGCAGAAATTTCCCTTATTTTGGGGCAAAATTGCAGAAATTTCACTTATTTCAGGGTAATAAGTCAGAAAATTTCCTTATTTTGGTGCAAAAAGGACAGAAATTCCCCTTGTTTTGGGGGAAAAAAGACAGAAATTCCACATTTTTAGAGGCCAAAAAGCAGAAATTTCCCTTATTTTGGAGCAAAATTACAGAAATTTCCCTGTTTTATGGAAAAAGGTATGCATTCTTCTTATTTTCGGGCAAAAAGGCAGAAATTCCCCGTATTTTGGAGCAAAATTGCAGAAATTAACCTAATTGTGGGGCAAAAATGCAGAAATTCCCTATATGTTGGGGCAAAAAGACAGAAATTCTCCTTATTTTGGGGAAACTCAGAAATTCCACTCATTTTGGGGCAAAATTCCAGAAATTTCCCTTATTTTGGGGCAAAATTGCAGAAATTTCACTTATTTTGTGGCAAAATTAGAGAAATTTCACTTATTTCAGGAAAAAAAAGCAGAAATTTTCTTATTTTGGGGCAAAAAAGCAGAAATTTCCCATATTTTGGTACAAAATTGCAGAAATTTTTCTTATTTTGGGCAAAAAGGCAGAAATTTCCCATATTTTGGGGCAAATATGCAGAAATTCCCATTCATTTTGAGGTAAAAAGGCTGAAATTCCCCTTATTTGGGGGCAAAAAGGCAGAAATTTCCCTTATTTTGAGGCAAAATTGCAGAAATTTCACTTATTTCAGGGTAATAAGTCAGAAATTTTCCTTATTTTGGGGCAAAAAAGACAGAAATTCCCTTTGTTTTGGGGGAAAAAGACAGAAATTCCACTTATTTAGAGTCATAAAAGCAGAAATTCCCCTCATTTTGGAGCAAAAATGAAGAAATTTTTCTTTTTTATGGCAAAAAGGTATGCATTCCTATTATTTTCGGACAAAAAAGGCAGAAATTCCCCGTATTTTGGAGCAAAATTGCAGAAATTCCCCTAATTGTGGTACAAAAAGGCAGAAATTCCCTATGTGTTGGGGCAAAAAGAGAGAAATTCTCCTTATTTTAGGGCAAAACTCAGAAATTTAACTTATTTTGGGGCAAAATTGCAGAAATTTCACTTATTTCATAAAAAAAGCAGAAATTTTCTTATTTTGGGGCAAAAAGGCAGAAATTTCCCATATTTTGGGGCAAAAATGCAGAAATTTTTTTTTATTTTGAGTTAAAAGGCTGAAATTCCCCTTATTTGGGGGCAAAAAGGCAGAAATTTCTCTTATTTTGGGGCAAAATTGCAGAAATTTCACTTATGTAAGGGTAATAAGTCAGAAATTTTTCTTATTTTGGGGCCAAAAAACAGAAATTCCCTTTGTTTTGGGGGAAAAAGTCAGAAATTCCACTTATTTAGAGGCAAAAATGCAGAAATTCCTAATATTTTGTGGCAAAAATGCAGAAATTCCCCTTATTTTGAGGTAAAAAGCTGAAATTCCCTTTATTTGGGTGCAAAAAGGCCGAAATTTTCTCTTATTTTGGGGAAAAATTGCAGAAATTTCACTTATTTCAGGGTAATAAGTCAGAAATTTTCCTTATTTTGGGGCAAAAAAGACAGAAATTCCCTTTGTTTTGGGGGAAAAAGACAGAAATTCCACTTATTGAGATGCAAAAAAGCAGAAATTCCCTTTATTTTGGAGCAAAAATGAAGAAATTTCCCTTTTTTATGGCAAAAAGCTATGCATTCTTCTTATTTTCGGGCAAAAAGGCAGAAATTCCCCATATTTTGGAGCAAAATTGCAGAAATTCCCCTAATTGTGGGGCAAAAAGGCAGAAATTCCCTAAATGTTGGGGCAAAAAGACAGAAATTCTCCTTATTTTGGGGCAAAACTCAGAAATTCCACTTATTTCGGAGCAAAAATCCAGAAATTTCACTTATATTGGGGCAAAATTGCAGAAATTACACTTATTTTGGGGCAAAATTGCAGAAATTTCACTTATTTCAAAAAAAAGCAGAAATTCTCTTATTTTGGGGCAAAAAGGCAGAAATTCCTAATATTTTGTGGCTAAAATGCAGAAATTCCTTTTATTTTGAGGTAAAAATCCTGAAATTCCCCTTATTTGGGGGCAAAAAAGCAGAAATTTCCCTTATTTTGGGGCAAAATTGCAGAAATTTCACTTATTTCAGGGTAATAAGTCAGAAATTTTCTTTATTTTGGACAAAAAAGACAGAAATTCCCTTTGTTTTGGGGAAAAAATACATAAATTGCACTTATTTAGAGGCAAAAAAGCAGAAATTCCCCTTATTTTGGTTCAAAATTGCAGAAATTACACTTACTTCAGGGTAATAAGTAAAAAATTTTCCTTATTTGGGGGCAAAAAAGACAGAAATTACCTTTGTTTTGGGGGAAAAAGACAGAAATTCCACTTATTTAGTGGCAAAAAAGCAGAATTCTTCTTATTTTGGAGCAAAAATGAAGAAATTTCCCTTTTTTATGGCAAAAAAGGTATGCATTCTTCTTATTTTGGGGCAAAAAGGCAGAAATTTCCCGTATTTTGGAGCAAAATTGCAGAAATTCCTCTAATCGTGGGGCAAAAAGGCAGAAATTCCGATATATGTTGAAGCATAAAGACAGAAATTCTCCTTATTTTGGGGCAAAACTCAGAAATTCCAATTATTTTGTGGCAAAATTCCAGAAATTTCCCTTATTTTGGGGCAAAATTGCAGAAATTTCACTTATTTAAGGAAAAAGAAGCAGAAATTTTCTTATTTTGGGTCAAAAAGGCAGAAATTTCTTTTATTTTGGTACAAAATTGCAGAAATTTTTTTTATTTTGGGCAAAAAGGCAGAAATTTCCCATATTTTGAGGCAAAAATGCAGAAATTTCACTTATTTCAGAGAAAAAGGCAGAAATTTTTCTTATTTTGGGGCAAAAAATACAGAAATTCCCTTTGTTTTGGGGGAAAAAGACAGAAATTCCACTTATTTAAATGCAAAAAAGCAGAAATTCTCCTTATTTTGGAGCAAAAATGAAGAAATTTCACTTTTTTATGGCAAAAAGCTATGCATTCTTCTTATTTTCGGGCACAAAGGCAGAAATTCCCTATATTTTGGAGCAAAATTGCAGAAATTCCCCTAAATGTGGGGCAATAAGGCAGAAATTCCCTATATGTTGGGGCAAAAAGAAAGAAATTCTCATTATTTTGGGGAAAACTCAGAAATTCCACTTATTTTGGGGCAAAATTCCAGAGATTTCCCTTATTTTGGGGTAAAATTGCAGAAATTTCACTTATGGCAGGGAAAAAAGGCAGAAAATTTCCTTATTTTGTGGCAAAAAGGCAGAAATTCCTAATATTTTGTGGCAAAAATGCAGAAATTCCCCTTTATTTTGAGGTAAAAAGGCTGAAATTCCCCTTATTTGGGGGCAAAAAGGCAGAAATTTCCCTTATTTTGGGGCAAAATTGCAGAAATTTCACTTATTTCAGTGTAATAAGTCAGAAATTTTCCTTATTTTGGGGTTAAAAATCAGAAATTCCCTTTGTTTTGGGGGAAAAAGACAGAAATTCCACTTATTTAGAGGCATAAAAGCAGAAATTCCCCTCATTTTGGAGCAAAAATGAAGAAATTTCCCTTTTTTATGGCAAAAAGGTATGCATTCTCATTATTTTCGGACAAAAAAGGCAGAAATTCCCCGTATTTTGGAGCAAAATTGCAGAAATTCCTCTAATTGTGGGGCAAAAAGGCAGAAATTCCCTATATGTTGGGGCAAAAAGACAGAAATTCTCCTTATTTTAGGGCAAAACTCAGAAATTTAACTTATTTTGGGGCAAAATTGCAGAAATTTCACTTATTTCATAAAAAAAGCAGAAATTTTCTTATTTTGGAGCCAAAAGGCAGAAATTTCTTTTATTTTGTTACAAAATTGCAGAATTTTTTCTTATTTTGGGGCAAAAAGGCAGAAATTACCCATATTTTGAGGCAAAAATGCAGAAATTTTTTTTTATTTTGAGTTAAAAGGCTGAAATTCCCCTTATTTGGGGGCAAAAAGGCAGAAATTTCCTTATTTTGGGGCAAAATTGCAGAAATTTCACTTATTTCAGTGAAAAATGGCAGAAATTTTCCTTATTTTGGGGCAAAAAGTCAGAAATTCTTAATATTTTGTGGCAAAAAAGCAGAAATTTCCCTTATTTTGGGGCAAAATTGCAGAAATTTCACTTATTTTAGGGTAATAAGTCAGAAATTTTCTTTTTTTTGGGCAAAAAAGACAGAAATTCCCTTTGTTTTGGGGGAAAAATACATAAATTCCACTTATTTAGAGGCAAAAAAGCAGAAATTCCCCTTATTTTGGTTCAAAATTGCAGAAATTTCACTTACTTCATGGTAATAAGTCAGAAATTTTCCTTATTTGGGGGCAAAAAAGACAGAAATTACCTTTGTTTTGGGGGAAAAAGACAGAAATTCCACTTATTTAGAGGCAAAAAGCAGAATTCCCTTTATTTTGGAGCAAAAATGAAGACATTTCCCTTTTTTATAGAAAAAGTTATGAATTCTTCTTATTTTCGGGCAAATAGGCAGAAATTCCCCGTATTTTGGAGCAAAATTGCAGAAATTCCCCTAATTGTGGGGCAAAAAGGCCGAAATTCCCTATATGTTGGGGCAAAAAGACAGAAATTCTCCTTATTTGGGGGCAAAACTCAGAAATTCCACTTATTTTGGGGCAAAATTCCAGAGATTTCCCTTATTTGGGGGCAAAATTGCAGAAATTTTACTTAATGCAGGGAAAAAAGGCAGAAAATTTCCTTATTTTAGGGCAAAAAGGCAGAAATTCCTAATATTTTGTGGCAAAAATGCAGAAATTCCCTTTATTTTGAGGTAAAAGGGTGAAATTCATCTTTATAGGGGGTAAAAAGGCAGAAATTTCCCTTATTTTGGGGCAAAATTGCAGAAATTTCACTTATTTCAGGGTAATAAGTCAGAAAATTTCCTTATTTTGGTGCAAAAAGGACAGAAATTCCCCTTGTTTTGGGGGAAAAAAGACAGAAATTCCACATTTTTAGAGGCCAAAAAGCAGAAATTTCCCTTATTTTGGAGCAAAATTACAGAAATTTCCCTGTTTTATGGAAAAAGGTATGCATTCTTCTTATTTTCGGGCAAAAAGGCAAAAATTCCCCGTATTTTGGAGCAAAATTGCAGAAATTAACCTAATTGTGGGGCAAAAATGCAGAAATTCCCTATATGTTGGGGCAAAAAGACAGAAATTCTCCTTATTTTGGGGAAACTCAGAAATTCCACTCATTTTGGGGCAAAATTCCAGAAATTTCCCTTATTTTGGGGCAAAATTGCAGAAATTTCACTTATTTTGTGGCAAAATTAGAGAAATTTCACTTATTTCAGGAAAAAAAAGCAGAAATTTTCTTATTTTGGGGCAAAAAAGCAGAAATTTCCCATATTTTGGTACAAAATTGCAGAAATTTTTCTTATTTTGGGCAAAAAGGCAGAAATTTCCCATATTTTGGGGCAAATATGCAGAAATTCCCATTCATTTTGAGGTAAAAAGGCTGAAATTCCCCTTATTTGGGGGCAAAAAGGCAGAAATTTCCCTTATTTTGAGGCAAAATTGCAGAAATTTCACTTATTTCAGGGTAATAAGTCAGAAATTTTCCTTATTTTGGGGCAAAAAAGACAGAAATTCCCTTTGTTTTGGGGGAAAAAGACAGAAATTCCACTTATTTAGAGTCATAAAAGCAGAAATTCCCCTCATTTTGGAGCAAAAATGAAGAAATTTTTCTTTTTTATGGCAAAAAGGTATGCGTTCCTATTATTTTCGGACAAAAAAGGCAGAAATTCCCCGTATTTTGGAGCAAAATTGCAGAAATTCCCCTAATTGTGGTACAAAAAGGCAGAAATTCCCTATGTGTTGGGGCAAAAAGAGTGAAATTCTCCTTATTTTAGGGCAAAACTCAGAAATTTAACTTATTTTGGGGCAAAATTGCAGAAATTTCACTTATTTCATAAAAAAAGCAGAAATTTTCTTATTTTGGGGCAAAAAGGCAGAAATTTCCCATATTTTGGGGCAAAAATGCAGAAATTTTTTTTTATTTTGAGTTAAAAGGCTGAAATTCCCCTTATTTGGGGGCAAAAAGGCAGAAATTTCTCTTATTTTGGGGCAAAATTGCAGAAATTTCACTTATGTAAGGGTAATAAGTCAGAAATTTTTCTTATTTTGGGGCCAAAAAACAGAAATTCCCTTTGTTTTGGGGGAAAAAGTCAGAAATTCCACTTATTTAGAGGCAAAAATGCAGAAATTCCTAATATTTTGTGGCAAAAATGCAGAAATTCCCCTTATTTTGAGGTAAAAAGCTGAAATTCCCTTTATTTGGGTGCAAAAAGGCCGAAATTTTCTCTTATTTTGGGGAAAAATTGCAGAAATTTCACTTATTTCAGGGTAATAAGTCAGAAATTTTCCTTATTTTGGGGCAAAAAAGACAGAAATTCCCTTTGTTTTGGGGGAAAAAGACAGAAATTCCACTTATTGAGATGCAAAAAAGCAGAAATTCCCTTTATTTTGGAGCAAAAATGAAGAAATTTCCCTTTTTTATGGCAAAAAGCTATGCATTCTTCTTATTTTCGGGCAAAAAGGCAGAAATTCCCCATATTTTGGAGCAAAATTGCAGAAATTCCCCTAATTGTGGGGCAAAAAGGCAGAAATTCCCTAAATGTTGGGGCAAAAAGACAGAAATTCTCCTTATTTTGGGGCAAAACTCAGAAATTCCACTTATTTCGGAGCAAAAATCCAGAAATTTCACTTATATTGGGGCAAAATTGCAGAAATTACACTTATTTTGGGGCAAAATTGCAGAAATTTCACTTATTTCAAAAAAAAGCAGAAATTCTCTTATTTTGGGGCAAAAAGGCAGAAATTCCTAATATTTTGTGGCTAAAATGCAGAAATTCCTTTTATTTTGAGGTAAAAATCCTGAAATTCCCCTTATTTGGGGGCAAAAAAGCAGAAATTTCCCTTATTTTGGGGCAAAATTGCAGAAATTTCACTTATTTCAGGGTAATAAGTCAGAAATTTTCTTTATTTTGGACAAAAAAGACAGAAATTCCCTTTGTTTTGGGGAAAAAATACATAAATTGCACTTATTTAGAGGCAAAAAAGCAGAAATTCCCCTTATTTTGGTTCAAAATTGCAGAAATTACACTTACTTCAGGGTAATAAGTAAAAAATTTTCCTTATTTGGGGGCAAAAAAGACAGAAATTACCTTTGTTTTGGGGGAAAAAGACAGAAATTCCACTTATTTAGTGGCAAAAAAGCAGAATTCTTCTTATTTTGGAGCAAAAATGAAGAAATTTCCCTTTTTTATGCCAAAAAGTTATGCATTCTTCTTATTTTCGGGCAAAAATGCAGAAATTCCCCGTATTTTGGAGCAAAATTGCAGAAATTCCCCTAATTCTGGGGCAAAAAGGCAGAAATTCCCTATATGTTTGGGCAAAAAGACAAAAATTCTCCTTATTTGGGGGCAAAACTCAGAAATTCCACTTATTTTGGGGGGAATTCCAGAGATTTCCCTTATTTGGGGGCAAAATTGCAGAAATTTCACTTATGACTGGGAAAAAAGGCAGAAATTTTCCTTATTTTGGGGCAAAAAGCAGAAATTCCTAATATTTTGTGGCAAAAATGCAGAAATTCCCCTTATTTTGAGGTAAAAGGGTGAAATTCCTCTTATTTGGGATCAAAAAGGCAGAAATTTCCCTTATTTTGGGGCAAAATTGCAGAAATTTCACTTATGTCAGTGTAATAAGTCAGAAATTTTCCTTATTTTGGGGCCAAAAAACAGAAATTCCCTTTGTTTTGGGGGAAAAAGACAGAAATTCCACTTATTTAGAGGCAAAAATGCAGAAATTCCTAATATTTTGTGGCAAAAATGCAGAAATTCCCCTAATTTTGAGGTAAAATCTGAAATTCCCCTTATTTGGAAGCAAAAAGGCAGAAATTTCCCTTATTTTGGGGAAAAATTGCAGAAATTTCACTTATTTCAGGGTAATAAGTCAGAAATTTTCCTTATTTTGGGGCAAAAAAGACAGAAATTCCCTTTGTTTTGGGGGAAAAAGACAGAAATTCCACTTATTTGGATGCAAAAAAGCAGAAATTCCCTTTATTTTGGAGAAAAATGAAGAAATTTCCCTTTTTTATGGCAAAAAGCTATGCATTCTTCTTATTTTCGGGCAAAAAGGCAAAAATTCCCCATATTTTGGAGCAAAATTGCAGAAATTCCCCTAATTGTGGGGCAAAAAGGCAGAAATTCCCTAAATGTTGGGGCAAAAAGACAGAAATTCTCCTTATTTTGGGGCAAAACTCAGAAATTCCACTTATTTCGGAGCAAAATTCCAGAAATTTCACTTATATTGGGGCAAAATTGCAGAAATTACACTTATTTCAAAAAAAAAAGCAGAAATTTTCTTATTTTGGGGCAAAAAGGAAGAAATTTCAATTTTTTGGTACAAAATTGCAGAAATTTTTCTTATTTTGGAGCAAAAAGGCAGAAATTTTCCATATTTTGGGGCAAAAATGCAGAAATTCCCCTTATTTTGAGTAAAAAGGCTGAAATTCCCCTTAATTGGGGGCAAAAAGGCAGAAATTTCCTTATTTTGGGGCAAAATTGCAGAAATTACACTTATTTCAGGGTAATCAGTCAGAAATTTTCCTTATTTTGGGGCAAAATTGCAGAAAATTCACTTATTTTGGGGCAAAATTGCAGAAATTTCACTTTTTTCAGTGAAAAAAAGCAGAAATTTTCCTTATTTTGGAGCAAAAAGGCAGAAATTCCTAATATTTTGTGGCAAAAATGCAGAAATTCCCCTTATTTTGAGGTAAAAATGCTGAAATTCCCCTTATTTGGGGGCAAAAAGCAGAAATTTCCCTTATTTTGGGGCAAAATTGCAGAAAGTTCACTTATTTCAGGGTAATAAGTCTGAAATTTTCCTTATTTTGTGAAAAAAAGACAGAAATTCCCTTTGTTTTGGGGGAAAAATACATAAATTCCTCTTATTTAGAGGCAAAAAAGCAGAAATTCCCCTTATTTTGGTTCAAAATTGCAGAAATGTCACTTACTTCAGGGTAATAAGTCAGAAATTTTCCTTATTTTGGGGCAAAAAAGACAGAAATTACCTTTGTTTTGGGGGAAAAAGACAGAAATTCCACTTATTTAGAGGCAAAAAAGCAGAATTCCCCTTATTTTGGAGCAAAAATGAAGAAATTTCCCTTTTTTATGCCAAAAAGTTATGCATTCTTCTTATTTTCGGGCAAAAATGCAGAAATTTCCCGTATTTTGGAGCAAAATTGCAGAAATTCCCCTAATTGTGGGGCAAAAAGGCAGAAATTCCCTATATGTTGGGCTAAAAAGACCGAAATTCTCCTTATTTGGGGGCAAAATTCAGAAATTCCACTTATTTTGGGGCGAAATTGCAGAGATTTCCCTTATTTGGGGGCAAAATTGCAGAAATTTCACTTATGACAGGGAAAAAAGGCAGAAATTTTCCTTATTTTGGGGCAAAAAGGCAGAAATTCCTAATATTTTGTGGCAAAAATGCAGAAATTCCCCTTATTTTGAGGTAAAAGGGTGAAATTCCTCTTATTTGGGATCAAAAAGGCAGAAATTTCCCTTATTTTGGGGCAAAATTGCAGAAATTTCACTTTTGTCAGGGCAATAGGTCAGAAATTTTCCTTATTTTGGGGCCAAAAAACAGAAATTCCCTTTGTTTTGGGGGAAAAAGACAGAAATTCCACTTATTTAGAGGCAAAAATGCAGAAATTCCTAATATTTTGTGGCAAAAATGCAGAAATTCCCCTTATTTTGAGGTAAAATCTGAAATTCCCCTTATTTGGAAGCAAAAAGGCAGAAATTTCCCTTATTTTGGGGAAAAAATGCAGAAATTTCACTTATTTCAGGGTAATAAGTCAGAAATTTTCCTTATTTTGGGGCAAAAAAGACAGAAATTCCCTTTGTTTTGGGGGGAAAAGACAGAAATTCCACTTATTTAGATGCAAAAAAGCAGAAATTCCCTTTATTTTGGAGAAAAAATAAAGAAATTTCCCTTTTTTATGGCAAAAAGCTATGCATTCTTCTTATTTTCGGTCAAAAAGGCAAAAATTCCCCATATTTTGGAGCAAAATTGCAGAAATTCCCCTAATTGTGGGGCAAAAAGGCAGAAATTCCCTAAATGTAGGGGCAAAATGACAGAAATTCTCCTTATTTTGTGGCAAAACTCAGAAATTCCACTTATTTCGGAGCAAAATTCCAGAAATTTCACTTATATTGGGGCAAAATTGCAGAAATTACACTTATTTCAAAAAAAAAGCAGAAATTTTCTTATTTTGGGGCAAAAAGGAAGAAATTTCATTTATTTTGGTACAAAATTGCAGAAATTTTTCTTTTTTTGGAGCAAAAAGGCAGAAATTTTCCATATTTTGGGGCAAAAATGCAGAAATTCCCCTTATTTTGAGTAAAAAGGCTGAAATTCCCCTTAATTGGGGGCAAAAAGGCAGAAATTTCCTTATTTTGGGGCAAAATTGCAGAAATTACACTTATTTCAGGGTAATCAGTCAGAAATTTTCCTTATTTTGGGGCAAAATTGCAGAAAATTCACTTATTTTGGAGCAAAATTGCAGAAATTTCACTTTTTTCAGTGAAAAAAAGCAGAAATTTTCCTTATTTTGGAGCAAAAAGGCAGAAATTCCTAATATTTTGTGGCAAAAATGCAGAAATTCCCCTTATTTTGAGGTAAAAATGCTGAAATTCCCCTTATTTTGGGGCAAAAAGCAGAAATTTCCCTTATTTTGGGGCAAAATTGCAGAAAGTTCACTTATTTCAGGGTAATAAGTCAGAAATTTTCCTTATTTTGGGCAAAAAAGACAGAAATTCCCTTTGTTTTGGGGAAAAAATACATAAATTCCTCATATTTAGAGGCAAAAAAGCAGAAATTCCCCTTATTTTGGTTCAAAATTGCAGAAATTTCACTTACTTCAGGGTAATAAGTCAGAAATTTTCCTTATTTTGGGGCAAAAAAGACAGAAATTACCTTTGTTTTGGGGGAAAAAGACAGAAATTCCACTTATTTAGAGGCAAAAAAGCAGAATTCCCCTTATTTTGGAGCAAAAATGAAGAAATTTCCCTTTTTTATGACAAAAAGTTATGCATTCTTCTTATTTTCGGGCAAAAATGCAGAAATTCCCCGTATTTTGGAGCAAAATTGCAGAAATTCCCCTAATTGTGGGGCAAAAAGGCAGAAATTCCCTAAATGTTGGGGCAAAAAGACAGAAATTCTCCTTATTTTGGGGCAAAACTCAGAAATTCCACTTATTTCGGAGCAAAATTCCAGAAATTTCACTTATATTGGGGCAAAATTGCAGAAATTACACTTATTTTGGGGCAAAATTGCAGAAATTTCACTTATTTCAAAAAAAAGCAGAAATTCTCTTATTTTGGGGCAGAAAGGCAGAAATTTCTTTTATTTTGGTACAAAATTGCAGAAATTTTTCTTATTTTGGAGCAAAAAGGCAGAAATTTTCCATATTTTAGGTCAAAAATGCAGAAATTCCCCTTATTTTGAGTTAAAAGGCTGAAATTCCCCTTAATTGAGGGCAAAAAGGCAGAAATTTCCTTATTTTGGGGCAAAATAGCAAAAATTTCACTTATTTCAGGGTAATCAGTCAGAAATTTTCCTTATTTTGGGGCAAAAAGACAGAAATTCCTTTTGTTTTTGGGGAAAAAGACAGATATTCCACTTTTTTAGAGGCAAAAAAGGAGAAATTTCTTTTTATTTTGGAGCAAAAATAAAGAAATTTCTCTTTTTTGTGGCAAAAGGTATGCATTCCCCTTATTTTCTGGCTAAAAATCAGAAATTCCCCGTATTTTGGAGCAAAATTGCAGAAATTCCCCTAATTGTGGGGCAAAAAGGCAGAATATCCCTATATGTTAGGGCAAAAAAACAAAAATTCTCTTTATTTTGGTGGCAAAACTCAGAAATTCCACTTATTTTGGGGCAAAATTCCAGAAATTTGCCTCATTTTGTGGCAAAATTGCCGAAATTTCACTTATTTTGGGGCAAACTTGCAGAAATTTCACTTATTTCAGTGAAAAAAGGCAGAAATTTTTTTATTTTGAGGCAAAAAGGCAGAAATTCCTAATATTTTGTGGCTAAAATGCAGAAATTTATTTTATTTTGAGGTAAAAATCCTGAAATTCCCCTTATTTGGGGGCAAAAAAGCAGAAATTTCCCTTATTTTGGGGCAAAATTGCAGAAATTTCACTTATTTCAGGGTAATAAGTCAGAAATTTTCTTTATTTTGGACAAAAAAGACAGAAATTCCCTTTGTTTTGGGGAAAAAATACATAAATTGCACTTATTTAGAGGCAAAAAAGCAGAAATTCCCCTTATTTTGGTTCAAAATTGCAGAAATTTCACTTACTTCAGGGCAATAAGTAAAAAATTTTCCTTATTTGGGGGCAAAAAAGACAGAAATTACCTTTGTTTTGGGGGAAAAAGACAGAAATTCCACTTATTTAGTGGCAAAAAAGCAGAATTCCCCTTATTTTGGAGCAAAAATGAAGAAATTTCCCTTTTTTATGCCAAAAAGTTATGCATTCTTCTTATTTTCGGGCAAAAATGCAGAAATTCCCCGTATTTTGGAGCAAAATTGCAGAAATTCCCCTAATTCTGGGGCAAAAAGGCAGAAATTCCCTATATGTTGGGGCAAAAAGACAAAAATTCTCCTTATTTGGGGGCAATACTCAGAAATTCCACTTATTTTGGGGCGAAATTCCAGAGATTTCCCTTATTTGGGGGCAAAATTGCAGAAATTTCAATTATGACAGGGAAAAAAGGCAGAAATTTTCCTTATTTTGGGGCAAAAAGCAGAAATTCCTAATATTTTGTGGCAAAAATGCAGAAATTCCCCTTATTTTGAGGTAAAAGGGTGAAATTCCTCTTCTTTGGGATCAAAAATGCAGAAAATTCTCTTATTTTGGGGCAAAATTGCAGAAATTTCACTTATGTCAGGGTAATAAGTCAGAAATTTTCCTTATTTTGGGGCCAAAAAACAGAAATTCCCTTTGTTTTGGGTGAAAAAGACAGAAATTCCACTTATTTAGAGGCAAAAATGCAGAAATTCCTAATATTTTGTGGCAAAAATGCAGAAATTCCCCTAATTTTGAGGTAAAATCTGAAATTCCCCTTATTTGGAAGCAAAAAGGCAGAAATTTCCCTTATTTTGGGGAAAAATTGCAGAAATTTCACTTATTTCAGGGTAATAAGTCAGAAATTTTCCTTATTTTGGGGCAAAAAAGACAGAAATTCCCTTTGTTTTGGGGGGAAAAGACAGAAATTCCACTTATTTGGATGCAAAAAAGCAGAAATTCCCTTTATTTTGGAGAAAAATTAAGAAATTTCCCTTTTTTATGGCAAAAAGCTATGCATTCTTCTTATTTTCGGGCAAAAAGGCAAAAATTCCCCATATTTTGGAGCAAAATTGCAGAAATTCCCCTAATTGTGGGGCAAAAAGGCAGAAATTCCCTAAATGTTGGGGCAAAAAGACAGAAATTCTCCTTATTTTGGGGCAAAACTCAGAAATTCCACTTATTTCGGAGCAAAATTCCAGAAATTTCACTTATATTGGGGCAAAATTGCAGAAATTACACTTATTTCAAAAAAAAAGCAGAAATTTTCTTATTTGGGGGCAAAAAGGAAGAAATTTCATTTATTTTGGTACAAAATTGCAGAAATTTTTCTTATTATGGAGCAAAAAGGCAGAAATTTTCCATATTTTGGGGCAAAAATGCAGAAATTCCCCTTATTTTGAGTAAAAAGAAAGAAATTCCCCTTAATTGGGGGCAAAAAGGCAGAAATTTCTTTATTTTGGGGCAAAATTGCAGAAATTACACTTATTTCAGGGTAATCAGTCAGAAATTTTCCTTATTTTGGGGCAAAATTGCAGAAAATTCACTTATTTTGGGGCAAAATTGCAGAAATTTCACTTTTTTCAGTGAAAAAAAGCAGAAATTTTCCTTATTTTGGAGCAAAAAGGCAGAAATTCCTAATATTTTGTGGCAAAAATGCAGAAATTCCCCTTATTTTGAGGTAAAAATGCTGAAATTCCCCTTATTTGGGGGCAAAAAGCAGAAATTTCCCTTATTTTGGGGCAAAATTGCAGAAAGTTCACTTATTTCAGGGTAATAAGTCTGAAATTTTCCTTATTGTGGGAAAAAAAGACAGAAATTCCCTTTGTTTTGGGGGAAAAATACATAAATTCCTCTTATTTAGAGGCAAAAAAGCAGAAATTCCCCTTATTTTGGTTCAAAATTGCAGAAATTTCACTTACTTCAGGGTAATAAGTCAGAAATTTTCCTTATTTTGGGGCAAAAAAGACAGAAATTACCTTTGTTTTGGGGGAAAAAGACAGAAATTCCACTTATTTAGAGGCAAAAAAGCAGAATTCCCCTTATTTTGGAGCAAAAATGAAGAAATTTCCCTTTTTTATGCCAAAAAGTTATGCATTCTTCTTATTTTCGGGCAAAAATGCAGAAATTCCCCGTATTTTGGAGCAAAATTGCAGAAATTCCCCTAATTGTGGGGCAAAAAGGCAGAAATTCCCTATATGTTGGGGCAAAAAGACAGAAATTCTCCTTATTTGGGGGCAAAACTCAGAAATTCCACTTATTTTGGGGCGAAATTTCAGAGATTTCCCTTATTTGGGGGCAAAATTGCAGAAATTTCACTTATGACAGGGAAAAAAGGCAGAAATTTTCCTTATTTTGGGGCAAAAAGGCAGAAATTCCTAATATTTTGTGGCAAAAATGCAGAAATTCCCCTTATTTTGAGGTAAAAGGGTGAAATTCCTCTTATTTGGGATCAAAAAGGCAGAAATTTCCCTTATTTTGGGGCAAAATTGCAGAAATTTCACTTATGTCAGGGTAATAAGTCAGAAATTTTCCTTATTTTGGGGCCAAAAAACAGAAATTCCCTTTGTTTTGGGTGAAAAAGACAGAAATTCCACTTATTTAGAGGCAAAAATGCAGAAATTCCTAATATTTTGTGGCAAAAATGCAGAAATTCCCCTTATTTTGAGGTAAAATCTGAAATTCCCCTTATTTGGAAGCAAAAAGGCAGAAATTTCCCTTATTTTGGGGAAAAAATGCAGAAATTTCACTTATTTCAGGGTAATAAGTCAGAAATTTTCCTTATTTTGGGGCAAAAAAGACAGAAATTCCCTTTGTTTTGGGGGGAAAAGACAGAAATTCCACTTATTTAGATGCAAAAAAGCAGAAATTCCCTTTATTTTGGAGGAAAATTAAGAAATTTCCCTTTTTTATGGCAAAAAGCTATGCATTCTTCTTATTTTCGGGCAAAAAGGCAAAAATTCCCCATATTTTGGAGCAAAATTGCAGAAATTCCCCTAATTGTGGGGCAAAAATGCAGAAATTCCCTATATGTTGGGGCAAAAAGACAGAAATTCTCCTTATTTTGGGGAAACTCAGAAATTCCACTCATTTTGGGGCAAAATTCCAGAAATTTCCCTTATTTTGGGGCAAAATTGCAGAAATTTCACTTATTTTGTGGCAAAATTAGAGAAATTTCACTTATTTCAGAGAAAAAAAAGCAGAAAATTTCTTATTTTGGGGCAAATAGGCAGAAATTTCCCATATTATGGGGCAAACATGCAGAAATTTTCCTTCATTTTGAGGTAAAAAGGCTGAAATTCCCCTTATTTGGGGGTAAAAATGCAGAAATTTTCCTTATTTTGGGGCAAAATTTCAGAAATTCCCCTAATTGTGGGGCAAAAAGGCAGAAATTCCCTAAATGTTAGGGCAAAAAGACAGAAATTCTCCTTATTTTGGGGCAAAACTCAGAAATTCCACTTATTTCGGAGCAAAATTCCAGAAATTTCACTTATATTGGGGCAAAATTGCAGAAATTACACTTATTTTGGGGCAAAATTGCAGAAATTTCACTTATTTCAAAAAAAAAGCAGAAATTTTCTTATTTTGGGGCAAAAAGGCAGAAATTTCTTTTATTTTGGTACAAAATTGCAGAAATTTTTCTTATTTTGGAGCAAAAAGGCAGAAATTTTCCATATTTTGGGGCAAAAATGCAGAAATTCCCCTTATTTTGAATAAAAAGGCTGAAATTCCCCTTAATTGGGGGCAAAAAGGCAGAAATTTCCTTAATTTGGGGCAAAATTGTAAAAATTTCACTTATTTCAGGATAATCAGTCAGAAATTTTTCTTATTTTGGGGCAAAATTGCAGAAAATTTACTTATTTTGGGGCAAAATTGCAGAAATTTCACTTATTTCAGTGAAAAAAGGCAGAAATTTTCCTTATTTTGGGGCAAAAAGGCAGAAATTCCTAATATTTTGTGGCAAAAATGCAGAAGTTCCCGTTATTTTTAGGTAAAAATGCTGAAATTCCCCTTATTTGGGGGCAAGAAAGCAGAAATTTCCCTTATTTTGGGGCAAAATTGAAGAAAGTTTATTTATTTCAGGGTAATAAGTCAGAAATTTTCCTTATTTTGGGCAAAAAAGACAGAAATTCCCTTTGTTTTGGGGGAAAAATACATAAATTCCACTTATTTAGAGGCAAAAAAGCAGAAATTCCCCTATTTTGGTTCAAAATTGCAGAAATTTCACTTACTTCAGGGTAATAAGTCAGAAATTTTCCTTATTTTGGGGCAAAAAAGACAGAAATTACCTTTGTTTTGGGGGAAAAAGACAGAAATTCCACTTATTTAGAGGCAAAAAAGCAGAATTCCCCTTATTTTGGAGCAAAAATGAAGAAATTTCCATTTTTTATGGCAAAAAGTTATGCATTCTTCTTATTTTCGGGCAAAAAGGCAGAAATTCCCCGTATTTTGGAGCAAAATTGCAGAAATTCCCCTAATTGTGGGGCAAAAAGGCAGAAATTCCCTAAATGTTGGGGCAAAAAGCCAGAAATTCTCCTTATTTGGGGGCAAAACTCAGAAATTACACTTATTTTGGGGCAAAATTCCAGAGATTTCCCTTATTTTGGGGCAAAATTGCAGAAATTTCACTTATGGCAGGGAAAAAAAACAGAAAATTTCATTATTTTGGGGCAAAAAGTCAGAAATTCCTAATATTTTGTGGCAAAAATGCAGAAATTCCCCTTATTTTGAGGTAAAAGGGTGAAATTCCTCTTATTTGGGGGCAAAAAGGCAGAAATTTCCCTTATTTTTGGGCAAAATTGCAGAAATTTCACTTATTTCAGGGTAATAAGTCAGAAATTTTCCTTATTTTGGGCAAAAAAGACAGAAATTCCCTTTGTTTTGGGGGAAAAATACATAAATTCCACTTATTTAGAGGCAAAAAAGCAGAAATTCCCCTTATTTTGGAGCAAAATTACAGAAATTTCCCTTTTTTATGGAAAAAGGTATGCATTCTTCTTATTTTCGGGCAAAAAGGCAGAAATTCCCCGTATTTTGGAGCAAAATTGCAGAAATTAACCTAATTGTGGGGCAAAAAATGCAGAAATTCGCTATATGTTGGGGCAAAAAGACAGAAATTCTCTTTATTTTGGGGAAACTCAGAAATTCCACTCATTTTGGGGCAAAATTCCAGAAATTTCCCTTATTTTGGGGCAAAATGCAGAAATTTCACTTATTTTGTGGCAAAATTAGAGAAATTTCACTTATTTCAGGGAAAAAAAGCAAAAATTTTCTTATTTTGGTGAAAAAGGCAGAAATTTCCCATATTTTGGTACAAAATTGCAGAAATTTTTCTTATTTTGGGCAAAAAGGCAGAAATTTCCCATATTTTGGGGCAAACATGCAGAAATTCCCCTTCATTTTGAGGTAAAAAGGCTGAAATTCCCCTTATTTGGGGATAAAAAGGCAGAAATTTCCCTTATTTTGGGGCAAAATTGCAGAAATTTTACTTATCTCAGGGTAATAAGTCAGAAATTTTCCTTATTTTGGGGCAAAAAATACAGAATTTCCTTTTGTTTTGCGGGAAAAAGACAGAAATTCCACGTATTTAGAGGTATAAAAGCAGAAATTCCCCTCATTTTGGAGCAAAAATGAAGAAATTTCCCTTTTTTATGGCAAAAAGGTATGCATTCTTATTATTTTCGGACAAAAATGGCAGAAATTCTCCGTATTTTGGAGCAAAATTGCAGAAATACCCCTAATTGTGGGGCAAAAAGGCAGAAATTCCCTATATTTTGGGGCAAAAATACAGAAATTCTCCTTATTTTAGGGCAAAATTCAGAAATTTAACTTATTTTTGAGCAAAATTGCAGAAATTTCACTTATTTCATAAAAAAAGGAGAAATTTTCTTATTTTGGAGCCAAAAGGCAGAAATTTCTTTTATTTTGTTACAAAATTGCAGATTTTTTTCTTATTTTGGGGCAAAAAGGCAGAAATTTCCCATATTTTGGGGCAAAAAAGCAGAAATTTTTTTTATTTTGAGTTTAAATGCTGAAATTCCCCTTATTTGGGGGCAAAAAGGCAGAAATTTCTCTTATTTTGGAACAAAATTGCAGAAATTTCACTTATGTCAGGGTAATAAGTCAGAAATTTTCCTTTTTTGGGGCCAGAAAACAGAAATTCCCTTTGTTTTGGGGGAAAAAGACAGAAATTCCACTTATTTAGAGGCAAAAATGCAGAAATTCCTAATATTTTGTGGCAAAAATGCAGAAATTCCCCTTATTTTGAGGTAAAAAGCTGAAATTCCCCTTATTTGGGAGCAAAAAGGCAGAAATTTCCCTTATTTTGGGGAAAAATTGCAGAAATTTCACTTATTTCAGGGTAATAAGTCAGAAATTTTCCTTATTTTGGGGCAAAAAAACAGAAATTCCCTTTGTATTGGGGGACAAAGACAGAAATTCCACATATTTAGAGGCATAAAAGTAGAAATTCCCCTTCTTTTGGAGCAAAAATGAAGAAATTTTCCTTTTTTATGGCAAAAAGGTATGGATTCTTCTTATTTTCGGGCAAAAAGGCAGAAATTCCCCGTATTTTCGAGCAAAATTGCAGAAATTCCCCTAATTGTGGGGCAAACAGGCAGAATTCCTTATATGTTGGGGCAAAAAGACAGAAATTCTCCTTATTTTGGGTCAAAACTCAGAAATTCCACATATTTCCGGGCAAAATTCCAGAAATTTCACATATTTTGGGGCAAAATTGGAGAAATTTCACTTATTTTGGGGCAAAATTTCAGAAATTTCACTTATTTCAGGGTAATAAGTCAGAAATTTTCCTTATTTTGGGCAAAAAAGACAGAAATGCCATTTGTTTTGGGGGAAAAATACATAAATTCCACTTATTTAGAGGCAAAAAAGCAGAAATTCCCCTTATTTTGGAGCAAAATTACAGAAATTTCCCTTTTTATGGAAAAAGGTATGCATTCTTCTTATTTTCGGGCAAAAAGGCAGAAATTCCCCGTATTTTGGAGCAAAATTGCAGAAATTAACCTAATTGTGGGGCAAAAATGCAGAAATTCCCTATATGTTGGGGCAAAAAGACAGAAATTCTCCTTATTTTGGGGAAACTCAGAAATTCCACTCATTTTGGGGCAAAATTCCAGAAATTTCCCTTATTTTGTGGCAAAATTAGAGAAATTTCACTTATTTCAGGGAAAAAAAGCAGAAATTTTTTTTTTTGGTGAAAAAGGCAGAAATTTCCCATATTTTGGTACAAAATTGCAGAAATTTTTCTTATTTTGGGCAAAAAGGCAGAAATTTCCCATATTTTGGGGCAAACATGCAGAAATTCCCCTTCATTTTGAGGTAAAAAGGCTGAAATTCCCCTTATTTGGGGGTAAAAAGGCAGAAATTTCCCTTATTTTGGGGCAAAATTGCAGAAATTTTACTTATCTCAGGGTAATAAGTCAGAAATTTTCCTTATTTTGGGGCAAAAAATACAGAATTTCCTTTTGTTTTGCGGGAAAAAGACAGAAATTCCACGTATTTAGAGGTATAAAAGCAGAAATTCCCCTCATTTTGGAGCAAAAATGAAGAAATTTCCCTTTTTTATGGCAAAAAGGTATGCATTCTTATTATTTTCGGACAAAAATGGCAGAAATTCTCCGTATTTTGGAGCAAAATTGCAGAAATACCCCTAATTGTGGGGCAAAAAGGCAGAAATTCCCTATATTTTGGGGCAAAAAGACAGAAATTCTCCTTATTTTAGGGCAAAATTCAGAAATTTAACTTATTTTTGAGCAAAATTGCAGAAATTTCACTTATTTCATAAAAAAGAGAAATTTTCTTATTTTGGAGCCAAAAGGCAGAAATTTCTTTTATTTTGTTACAAAATTGCAGAATTTTTTCTTATTTTGGGGCAAAAAGCAGAAATTTCCCATATTTTGGGGCAAAAATGCAGAAATTTTTTTTTATTTTGAGTTTAAATGCTGAAATTCCCATTATTTGGGGGCAAAAAGGCAGAAATTTCTCT
Source organism: Micromys minutus (assembly GCF_963924665.1). Classification (NCBI taxonomy): domain Eukaryota; kingdom Metazoa; phylum Chordata; class Mammalia; order Rodentia; family Muridae; genus Micromys; species Micromys minutus. Next base: position 725,075 of record NW_027667197.1, on the reverse strand, counting down.
TATTTTGGAACAAAATTGCAGAAATTTCACTTATGTCAGGGTAATAAGTCAGAAATTTTCCTTTTTTGGGGCCAGAAAACAGAAATTCCCTTTGTTTTGGGGGAAAAAGACAGAAATTCCACTTATTTAGAGGCAAAAATGCAGAAATTCCTAATATTTTGTGGCAAAAATGCAGAAATTCCCCTTATTTTGAGGTAAAAAGCTGAAATTCCCCTTATTTGGGAGCAAAAAGGCAGAAATTTCCCTTATTTTGGGGAAAAATTGCAGAAATTTCACTTATTTCAGGGTAATAAGTCAGAAATTTTCCTTATTTTGGGGCAAAAAAACAGAAATTCCCTTTGTATTGGGGGACAAAGACAGAAATTCCACATATTTAGAGGCATAAAAGTAGAAATTCCCCTTCTTTTGGAGCAAAAATGAAGAAATTTTCCTTTTTTATGGCAAAAAGGTATGGATTCTTCTTATTTTCGGGCAAAAAGGCAGAAATTCCCCGTATTTTGGAGCAAAATTGCAGAAATTCCCCTAATTGTGGGGCAAACAGGCAGAAATTCCTTATATGTTGGGGCAAAAAGACAGAAATTCTCCTTATTTTGGATCAAAACTCAGAAATTCCACATATTTCCGGGCAAAATTCCAGAAATTTCACATATTTTGGGGCAAAATTGGAGAAATTTCACTTATTTTGGGGCAAAATTTCAGAAATTTCACTTATTTCAGAAAAAAAAATCAGAAATTTTCTTATTGGGAAGCAAAAAGGCACAAATTTCTTTTATTTTGTTACAAAATTGCAGAAATTTCCCTTATTTTGGGACAAAATTGCAGAAATTTCCCTTATTTTGGGGCAAAATTGCAGAAATTTCACTTATTTCAGGAAAAAAAGGCAGAAATTTTCCTTATTTTGAGGCAAAAAAGCAAAAATTCCTAATATTTTTTGGAAAAAATGCAGAAATTCTCCTTATTTTGAGGTAAAAGGGTGAAATTCCTCTTATTTGGGAGCAAAAAGTCAGAAATTTCCCTTATTTTGGGGCAAAATTGCAGAAATTTTACTTATTTCAGGGTAATAAGTCAGAAATTTTTTTTAATTTGGTGCAAAAAAGACAGAAATTCCCTTTGTTTTGGCGGAAAAAGACAGAAATTCCACATATTTAGAGGCAAAAAAGCAGAAATTCTCCTTATTTTGGAGCAAAATTACAGAAATTTCCCTTTTTTATGGCAAAAAGGTATGCATTCTTCTTATTTTCGGGCAAAAATGCAGAAATTCCTTGTATTTTAGAGCAAAATTGCAGAAATTAACCTAACTGTGGGGCAAAAAGGCAGAAATTCCCTATATGTTGGGGCAAAAAGACAGAAATTCTCCTTATTTTGGGGCAAAACTCAATAATTCCACTTATTTTGGGCCAAAATTCCAGAAATTTCCCTTATTTGGGGCAAAATTGCAGAAATTTCACTTATTTTGGGGCAAAAATGAAGAAATTTCACTTATTTCAAGGAAAAAAAGCAGAAATTATCTTATTTTGGGGCAAAAAGGCAGAAATTTCTCATATTTTGGTACAAAATTGCAGAAATTTTTCTTATTTTGGGCAAAAAGGCAGAAATTTTCCATATTTTGGGGCAAAAATGCAGAAATTCCCCTTATTTTGAATAAAAAGGCTGAAATTCCCCTTAATTGGGGGCAAAAAGGCAGAAATTTCCTTAATTTGGGGCAAAATTGTAAAAATTTCACTTATTTCAGGATAATCAGTCAGAAATTTTGCTTATTTTGGGGCAAAATTGCAGAAAATTTACTTATTTTGGGGCAAAATTGCAGAAATTTCACTTATTTCAGTGAAAAAAGGCAGAAATTTTCCTTATTTTGGGGCAAAAAGGCAGAAATTCCAAATATTTTGTGGCAAAAATGCAGAAGTTCCCGTTATTTTGAGGTAAAAATGCTGAAATTCCCCTTATTTGGGGGCAAGAAAGCAGAAATTTCCCTTATTTTGGGGCAAAATTGAAGAAAGTTCATTTATTTCAGGGTAATAAGTCAGAAATTTTCCTTATTTTAGGCAAAAAAGACAGAAATTCCCTTTGTTTTGGGGGAAAAATACATAAATTCCACTTATTTAGAGGCAAAAAAGCAGAAATTCCCCTATTTTGGTTCAAAATTGCAGAAATTTCACTTACTTCAGGGTAATAAGTCAGAAATTTTCCTTATTTTGGGGCAAAAAAGACAGAAATTACCTTTGTTTTGGGGGAAAAAGACAGAAATTCCACTTATTTAGAGGCAAAAAAGCAGAATTCCCCTTATTTTGGAGCAAAAATGAAGAAATTTCCATTTTTTATGGCAAAAAGTTATGCATTCTTCTTATTTTCGGGCAAAAAGGCAGAAATTCCCCGTATTTTGGAGCAAAATTGAAGAAATTCCCCTAATTGTGTGGCAAAAAGGCAGAAATTCCCTATATGTTGGGGCAAAAAGCCAGAAATTCTCCTTATTTGGGGGCAAAACTCAGAAATTACACTTATTTTGGGGCAAAATTCCAGAGATTTCCCTTATTTTGGGGCAAAATTGCAGAAATTTCACTTATGGTAAGGAAAAAAAACAGAAAATTTCATTATTTTGGGGCAAAAAGTCAGAAATTCCTAATATTTTGTGGCAAAAATGCAGAAATTCCCCTTATTTTGAGGTAAAAGGGTGAAATTCCTCTTATTTGGGGGCAAAAAGGCAGAAATTTCCCTTATTTTTGGGCAAAATTGCAGAAATTTCACTTATTTCAGGGTAATAAGTCAGAAATTTTCCTTATTTTGGGCAAAAAAGACAGAAATTCCCTTTGTTTTGGGGAAAAAATACATAAATTCCACTTATTTAGAGGCAAAAAAGCAGAAATTCCCCTTATTTTGGAGCAAAATTACAGAAATTTCCCTTTTTTATGGAAAAAGGTATGCATTCTTCTTATTTTCGGGCAAAAAGGCAGAAATTCCCCGTATTTTGGAGCAAAATTGCAGAAATTAACCTAATTGTGGGGCAAAAATGCAGAAATTCCCTATATGTTGCGGCAAAAAGACAGAAATTCTCCTTATTTTGGGGAAACTCAGAAATTCCACCCATTTTGGGGCAAAATTTCAGAAATTTCCCTTATTTTGGGGCAAAATTGCAGAAATTTCACTTATTTTGTGGCAAAATTAGAGAAATTTCACTTATTTCAGGGAAAAAAAGCAGAAATTTTCTTATTTTGGTGAAAAAGGCAGAAATTTCCCATATTTTGGTACAAAATTGCAGAAATTTTTCTTATTTTGGGCAAAAAGGCAGAAATTTCCCATATTTTGGGGCAAACATGCAGAAATTCTCCTTCATTTTGAGGTAAAAAGGCTGAAATTTCCCTTATTTGGGGGTAAAAAGGCAGAAATTTCCCTTATTTTGGGGCAAAATTGCAGAAATTTCACTTATCTCAGGGTAATAAGTCAGAAATTTTCCTTATTTTGGGGCAAAAAATACAGAATTTCCTTTTGTTTTGCGGGAAAAAGACAGAAATTCCACGTATTTAGAGGTATAAAAGCAGAAATTCCCCTCATTTTGGAGCAAAAATGAAGAAATTTCCCTTTTTTATGGCAAAAAGGTATGCATTCTTATTATTTTCGGACAAAAAAGGCAGAAATTCTCCGTATTTTGGAGCAAAATTGCAGAAATACCCCTAATTGTGGGGCAAAAAGGCAGAAATTCCCTATATTTTGGGGCAAAAATACAGAAATTCTCCTTATTTTAGGGCAAAATTCAGAAATTTAACTTATTTTTGAGCAAAATTGCAGAAATTTCACTTATTTCATAAAAAAAGGAGAAATTTTCTTATTTTGGAGCCAAAAGGCAGAAATTTCTTTTATTTTGTTACAAAATTGCAGATTTTTTTCTTATTTTGGGGCAAAAAGGCAGAAATTTCCCATATTTTGGGGCAAAAAAGCAGAAATTTTTTTTATTTTGAGTTTAAATGCTGAAATTCCCCTTATTTGGGGGCAAAAAGGCAGAAATTTCTCTTATTTTGGAACAAAATTGCAGAAATTTCACTTATGTCAGGGTAATAAGTCAGAAATTTTCCTTTTTTGGGGCCAGAAAACAGAAATTCCCTTTGTTTTGGGGGAAAAAGACAGAAATTCCACTTATTTAGAGGCAAAAATGCAGAAATTCCTAATATTTTGTGGCAAAAATGCAGAAATTCCCCTTATTTTGAGGTAAAAAGCTGAAATTCCCCTTATTTGGGAGCAAAAAGGCAGAAATTTCCCTTATTTTGGGGAAAAATTGCAGAAATTTCACTTATTTCAGGGTAATAAGTCAGAAATTTTCCTTATTTTGGGGCAAAAAAACAGAAATTCCCTTTGTATTGGGGGACAAAGACAGAAATTCCACATATTTAGAGGCATAAAAGTAGAAATTCCCCTTCTTTTGGAGCAAAAATGAAGAAATTTTCCTTTTTTATGGCAAAAAGGTATGGATTCTTCTTATTTTCGGGCAAAAAGGCAGAAATTCCCCGTATTTTCGAGCAAAATTGCAGAAATTCCCCTAATTGTGGGGCAAACAGGCAGAATTCCTTATATGTTGGGGCAAAAAGACAGAAATTCTCCTTATTTTGGGTCAAAACTCAGAAATTCCACATATTTCCGGGCAAAATTCCAGAAATTTCACATATTTTGGGGCAAAATTGGAGAAATTTCACTTATTTTTGGGGCAAAATTTCAGAAATTTCACTTATTTCAGGGTAATAAGTCAGAAATTTTCCTTATTTTGGGCAAAAAAGACAGAAATGCCCTTTGTTTTGGGGGAAAAATACATAAATTCCACTTATTTAGAGGCAAAAAAGCAGAAATTCCCCTTATTTTGGAGCAAAATTACAGAAATTTCCCTTTTTATGGAAAAAGGTATGCATTCTTCTTATTTTCGGGCAAAAAGGCAGAAATTCCCCGTATTTTGGAGCAAAATTGCAGAAATTAACATAATTGTGGGGCAAAAATGCAGAAATTCCCTATATGTTGGGGCAAAAAGACAGAAATTCTCCTTATTTTGGGGAAACTCAGAAATTCCACTCATTTTGGGGCAAAATTCCAGAAATTTCCCTTATTTTGGGGCAAAATGCAGAAATTTCACTTATTTTGTGGCAAAATTAGAGAAATTTCACTTATTTCAGGGAAAAAAAGCAGAAATTTTTTTTTGGTGAAAAAGGCAGAAATTTCCCATATTTTGGTACAAAATTGCAGAAATTTTTCTTATTTTGGGCAAAAAGGCAGAAATTTCCCATATTTTGGGGCAAACATGCAGAAATTCCCCTTCATTTTGAGGTAAAAAGGCTGAAATTCCCCTTATTTGGGGGTAAAAAGGCAGAAATTTCCCTTATTTTGGGGCAAAATTGCAGAAATTTTACTTATCTCAGGGTAATAAGTCAGAAATTTTCCTTATTTTGGGGCAAAAAATACAGAATTTCCTTTTGTTTTGCGGGAAAAAGACAGAAATTCCACGTATTTAGTGGTATAAAAGCAGAAATTCCCCTCATTTTGGAGCAAAAATGAAGAAATTTCCCTTTTTTATGGCAAAAAGGTATGCATTCTTATTATTTTCGGACAAAAATGGCAGAAATTCTCCGTATTTTGGAGCAAAATTGCAGAAATACCCCTAATTGTGGGGCAAAAAGGCAGAAATTCCCTATATTTTGGGGCAAAAAGACAGAAATTCTCCTTATTTTAGGGCAAAATTCAGAAATTTAACTTATTTTTGAGCAAAATTGCAGAAATTTCACTTATTTCATAAAAAAGAGAAATTTTCTTATTTTGGAGCCAAAAGGCAGAAATTTCTTTTATTTTGTTACAAAATTGCAGAATTTTTTCTTATTTTGGGGCAAAAAGCAGAAATTTCCCATATTTTGGGGCAAAAATGCAGAAATTTTTTTTATTTTGAGTTTAAATGCTGAAATTCCCCTTATTTGGGGGCAAAAAGGCAGAAATTTCTCTTATTTTGGAACAAAATTGCAGAAATTTCACTTATGTCAGGGTAATAAGTCAGAAATTTTCCTTTTTTGGGGCCAGAAAACAGAAATTCCCTTTGTTTTGGGGGAAAAAGACAGAAATTCCACTTATTTAGAGGCAAAAATGCAGAAATTCCTAATATTTTGTGGCAAAAATGCAGAAATTCCCCTTATTTTGAGGTAAAAAGCTGAAATTCCCCTTATTTGGGAGCAAAAAGGCAGAAATTTCCCTTATTTTGGGGAAAAATTGCAGAAATTTCACTTATTTCAGGGAAATAAGTCAGAAATTTTCCTTATTTTGGGGCAAAAAAACAGAAATTCCCTTTGTATTGGGGGACAAAGACAGAAATTCCACATATTTAGAGGCATAAAAGTAGAAATTCCCCTTCTTTTGGAGCAAAAATGAAGAAATTTTCCTTTTTTATGGCAAAAAGGTATGGATTCTTCTTATTTTCGGGCAAAAAGGCAGAAATTCCCCGTATTTTGGAGCAAAATTGCAGAAATTCCCCTAATTGTGGGGCAAACAGGCAGAAATTCCTTATATGTTGGGGCAAAAAGACAGAAATTCTACTTATTTTGGGTCAAAACTCAGAAATTCCACATATTTCCGGGCAAAATTCCAGAAATTTCACATATTTTGGGGCAAAATTGGAGAAATTTCACTTATTTTGGGGCAAAATTTCAGAAATTTCACTTATTTCAGAAAAAAAAATCAGAAATTTTCTTATTGGGAAGCAAAAAGGCACAAATTTCTTTTATTTTGTTACAAAATTGCAGAAATTTCCCTTATTTTGGGACAAAATTGCAGAAATTTCCCTTATTTTGGGGCAAAATTGCAGAAATTTCACTTATTTCAGGAAAAAAAGGCAGAAATTTTCCTTATTTTGAGGCAAAAAAGCAGAAATTCCTAATATTTTGTGGAAAAAATGCAGAAATTCTCCTTATTTTGAGGTAAAAGGGTGAAATTCCTCTTATTTGGGAGCAAAAAGTCAGAAATTTCCCTTATTTTGGGGCAAAATTGCAGAAATTTCACTTATTTCAGGGTAATAAGTCAGAAATTTTTTTTAATTTGGTGCAAAAAAGACAGAAATTCCCTTTGTTTTGGCGGAAAAAGACAGAAATTCCACATATTTAGAGGCAAAAAAGCAGAAATTCTCCTTATTTTGGAGCAAAATTACAGAAATTTCCCTTTTTAATGGCAAAAAGGTATGCATTCTTCTTATTTTCGGGCAAAAATGCAGAAATTCCTTGTATTTTAGAGCAAAATTGCAGAAATTAACCTAACTGTGGGGCAAAAAGGCAGAAATTCCCTATATGTTGGGGCAAAAAGACAGAAATTCTCCTTATTTTGGGGCAAAACTCAATAATTCCACTTATTTTGGGGCAAAATTCCAGAAATTTCCCTTATTTGGGGCAAAATTGCAGAAATTTCACTTATTTTGGGGCAAAAATGAAGAAATTTCACTTATTTCAAGGAAAAAAAGCAGAAATTATCTTATTTTGGGGCAAAAAGGCAGAAATTTCTCATATTTTGGTACAAAATTGCAGAAATTTTTCTTATTTTGGGCAAAAAGGCAGAAATTTTCCATATTTTGGGGCAAAAATGCAGAAATTCCCCTTATTTTGAATAAAAAGGCTGAAATTCCCCTTAATTGGGGGCAAAAAGGCGGAAATTTCCTTAATTTGGGGCAAAATTGTAAAAATTTCACTTATTTCAGGATAATCAGTCAGAAATTTTGCTTATTTTGGGGCAAAATTGCAGAAAATTTACTTATTTTGGGGCAAAATTGCAGAAATTTCACTTATTTCAGTGAAAAAAGGCAGAAATTTTCCTTATTTTGGGGCAAAAAGGCAGAAATTCCAAATATTTTGTGGCAAAAATGCAGAAGTTCCCGTTATTTTGAGGTAAAAATGCTGAAATTCCCCTTATTTGGGGGCAAGAAAGCAGAAATTTCCCTTATTTTGGGGCAAAATTGAAGAAAGTTCATTTATTTCAGGGTAATAAGTCAGAAATTTTCCTTATTTTGGGCAAAAAAGACAGAAATTCCCTTTGTTTTGGGGGAAAAATACATAAATTCCACTTATTTAGAGGCAAAAAAGCAGAAATTCCCCTATTTTGGTTCAAAATTGCAGAAATTTCACTTACTTCAGGGTAATAAGTCAGAAATTTTCCTTATTTTGGGGCAAAAAAGACAGAAATTACCTTTGTTTTGGGGGAAAAAGACAGAAATTCCACTTATTTAGAGGCAAAAAAGCAGAATTCCCCTTATTTTGGAGCAAAAATGAAGAAATTTCCATTTTTTATGGCAAAAAGTTATGCATTCTTCTTATTTTCGGGCAAAAAGGCAGAAATTCCCCGTATTTTGGAGCAAAATTGAAGAAATTCCCCTAATTGTGTGGCAAAAAGGCAGAAATTCCCTATATGTTGGGGCAAAAAGCCAGAAATTCTCCTTATTTGGGGGCAAAACTCAGAAATTACACTTATTTTGGGGCAAAATTCCAGAGATTTCCCTTATTTTGGGGCAAAATTGCAGAAATTTCACTTATGGCAAGGAAAAAAACAGAAAATTTCATTATTTTGGGGCAAAAAGTCAGAAATTCCTAATATTTTGTGGCAAAAATGCAGAAATTCCCCTTATTTTGAGGTAAAAGGGTGAAATTCCTCTTATTTGGGGGCAAAAAGGCAGAAATTTCCCTTATTTTTGGGCAAAATTGCAGAAATTTCACTTATTTCAGGGTAATAAGTCAGAAATTTTCCTTATTTTGGACAAAAAAGACAGAAATTCCCTTTGTTTTGGGGAAAAATACATAAATTCCACTTATTTAGAGGCAAAAAAGCAGAAATTCCCCTTATTTTGGAGCAAAATTACAGAAATTTCCCTTTTTTATGGAAAAAGGTATGCATTCTTCTTATTTTCGGGCAAAAAGGCAGAAATTCCCCGTATTTTGGAGCAAAATTGCAGAAATTAACCTAATTGTGGGGCAAAAATGCAGAAATTCCCTATATGTTGGGGCAAAAAGACAGAAATTCTCCTTATTTTGGGGAAACTCAGAAATTCCACCCATTTTGGGGCAAAATTCCAGAAATTTCCCTTATTTTGGGACAAAATTGCAGAAATTTCACTTATTTTGTGGCAAAATTAGAGAAATTTCACTTATTTCAGGGAAAAAAAGCAGAAATTTTCTTATTTTGGTGAAAAAGGCAGAAATTTCCCATATTTTGGTACAAAATTGCAGAAATTTTTCTTATTTTGGGCAAAAAGGCAGAAATTTCCCATATTTTGGGGCAAACATGCAGAAATTCCCCTTCATTTTGAGGTAAAAAGGCTGAAATTCCCCTTATTTGGGGGTAAAAAGGCAGAAATTTCCCTTATTTTGGGGCAAAATTGCAGAAATTTCACTTATCTCAGGGTAATAAGTCAGAAATTTTCCTTATTTTGGGGCAAAAAATACAGAATTTCCTTTTGTTTTGCGGGAAAAAGACAGAAATTCCACGTATTTAGAGGTATAAAAGCAGAAATTCCCCTCATTTTGGAGCAAAAATGAAGAAATTTCCCTTTTTTTGGCAAAAAGGTATGCATTCTTATTATTTTCGGACAAAAATGGCAGAAATTCTCCGTATTTTGGAGCAAAATTGCAGAAATACCCCTAATTGTGGGGCAAAAAGGCAGAAATTCCCTATATTTTGGGGCAAAAAGACAGAAATTCTCCTTATTTTAGGGCAAAATTCAGAAATTTAACTTATTTTTGAGCAAAATTGCAGAAATTTCACTTATTTCATAAAAAAAGGAGAAATTTTCTTATTTTGGAGCCAAAAGGCAGAAATTTCTTTTATTTTGTTACAAAATTGCAGATTTTTTTCTTATTTTGGGGCAAAAAGGCAGAAATTTCCCATATTTTGGGGCAAAAATGCAGAAATTTTTTTTTATTTTGAGTTTAAATGCTGAAATTCCCCCTATTTGGGGGCAAAAAGGCAGAAATTTCTCTTATTTTGGAACAAAATTGCAGAAATTTCACTTATGTCAGGGTAATAAGTCAGAAATTTTCCTTTTTTGGGGCCAGAAAACAGAAATTCCCTTTGTTTTGGGGGAAAAAGACAGAAATTCCACTTATTTAGAGGCAAAAATGCAGAAATTCCTAATATTTTGTGGCAAAAATGCAGAAATTCCCCTTATTTTGAGGTAAAAAGCTGAAATTCCCCTTATTTGGGAGCAAAAAGGCAGAAATTTCCCTTATTTTGGGGAAAAATTGCAGAAATTTCACTTATTTCAGGGTAATAAGTCAGAAATTTTCCTTATTTTGGGGCAAAAAAACAGAAATTCCCTTTGTATTGGGGGACAAAGACAGAAATTCCACATATTTAGAGGCATAAAAGTAGAAATTCCCCTTCTTTTGGAGCAAAAATGAAGAAATTTTCCTTTTTTATGGCAAAAAGGTATGGATTCTTCTTATTTTCGGGCAAAAAGGCAGAAATTCCCCGTATTTTCGAGCAAAATTGCAGAAATTCCCCTAATTGTGGGGCAAACAGGCAGAATTCCTTATATGTTGGGGCAAAAAGACAGAAATTCTCCTTATTTTGGGTCAAAACTCAGAAATTCCACATATTTCCGGGCAAAATTCCAGAAATTTCACATATTTTGGGGCAAAATTGGAGAAATTTCACTTATTTTTGGGGCAAAATTTCAGAAATTTCACTTATTTCAGGGTAATAAGTCAGAAATTTTCCTTATTTTGGGCAAAAAAGACAGAAATGCCCTTTGTTTTGGGGGAAAAATACATAAATTCCACTTATTTAGAGGCAAAAAAGCAGAAATTCCCCTTATTTTGGAGCAAAATTACAGAAATTTCCCTTTTTATGGAAAAAGGTATGCATTCTTCTTATTTTCGGGCAAAAAGGCAGAAATTCCCCGTATTTTGGAGCAAAATTGCAGAAATTAACATAATTGTGGGGCAAAAATGCAGAAATTCCCTATATGTTGGGGCAAAAAGACAGAAATTCTCCTTATTTTGGGGAAACTCAGAAATTCCACTCATTTTGGGGCAAAATTCCAGAAATTTCCCTTATTTTGGGGCAAAATGCAGAAATTTCACTTATTTTGTGGCAAAATTAGAGAAATTTCACTTATTTCAGGGAAAAAAAGCAGAAATTTTTTTTTGGTGAAAAAGGCAGAAATTTCCCATATTTTGGTACAAAATTGCAGAAATTTTTCTTATTTTGGGCAAAAAGGCAGAAATTTCCCATATTTTGGGGCAAACATGCAGAAATTCCCCTTCATTTTGAGGTAAAAAGGCTGAAATTCCCCTTATTTGGGGGTAAAAAGGCAGAAATTTCCCTTATTTTGGGGCAAAATTGCAGAAATTTTACTTATCTCAGGGTAATAAGTCAGAAATTTTCCTTATTTTGGGGCAAAAAATACAGAATTTCCTTTTGTTTTGCGGGAAAAAGACAGAAATTCCACGTATTTAGTGGTATAAAAGCAGAAATTCCCCTCATTTTGGAGCAAAAATGAAGAAATTTCCCTTTTTTATGGCAAAAAGGTATGCATTCTTATTATTTTCGGACAAAAATGGCAGAAATTCTCCGTATTTTGGAGCAAAATTGCAGAAATACCCCTAATTGTGGGGCAAAAAGGCAGAAATTCCCTATATTTTGGGGCAAAAAGACAGAAATTCTCCTTATTTTAGGGCAAAATTCAGAAATTTAACTTATTTTTGAGCAAAATTGCAGAAATTTCACTTATTTCATAAAAAAGAGAAATTTTCTTATTTTGGAGCCAAAAGGCAGAAATTTCTTTTATTTTGTTACAAAATTGCAGAATTTTTTCTTATTTTGGGGCAAAAAGCAGAAATTTCCCATATTTTGGGGCAAAAATGCAGAAATTTTTTTTATTTTGAGTTTAAATGCTGAAATTCCCCTTATTTGGGGGCAAAAAGGCAGAAATTTCTCTTATTTTGGAACAAAATTGCAGAAATTTCACTTATGTCAGGGTAATAAGTCAGAAATTTTCCTTTTTTGGGGCCAGAAAACAGAAATTCCCTTTGTTTTGGGGGAAAAAGACAGAAATTCCACTTATTTAGAGGCAAAAATGCAGAAATTCCTAATATTTTGTGGCAAAAATGCAGAAATTCCCCTTATTTTGAGGTAAAAAGCTGAAATTCCCCTTATTTGGGAGCAAAAAGGCAGAAATTTCCCTTATTTTGGGGAAAAATTGCAGAAATTTCACTTATTTCAGGGAAATAAGTCAGAAATTTTCCTTATTTTGGGGCAAAAAAACAGAAATTCCCTTTGTATTGGGGGACAAAGACAGAAATTCCACATATTTAGAGGCATAAAAGTAGAAATTCCCCTTCTTTTGGAGCAAAAATGAAGAAATTTTCCTTTTTTATGGCAAAAAGGTATGGATTCTTCTTATTTTCGGGCAAAAAGGCAGAAATTCCCCGTATTTTGGAGCAAAATTGCAGAAATTCCCCTAATTGTGGGGCAAACAGGCAGAAATTCCTTATATGTTGGGGCAAAAAGACAGAAATTCTACTTATTTTGGGTCAAAACTCAGAAATTCCACATATTTCCGGGCAAAATTCCAGAAATTTCACATATTTTGGGGCAAAATTGGAGAAATTTCACTTATTTTGGGGCAAAATTTCAGAAATTTCACTTATTTCAGAAAAAAAAATCAGAAATTTTCTTATTGGGAAGCAAAAAGGCACAAATTTCTTTTATTTTGTTACAAAATTGCAGAAATTTCCCTTATTTTGGGACAAAATTGCAGAAATTTCCCTTATTTTGGGGCAAAATTGCAGAAATTTCACTTATTTCAGGAAAAAAAGGCAGAAATTTTCCTTATTTTGAGGCAAAAAAGCAGAAATTCCTAATATTTTGTGGAAAAAATGCAGAAATTCTCCTTATTTTGAGGTAAAAGGGTGAAATTCCTCTTATTTGGGAGCAAAAAGTCAGAAATTTCCCTTATTTTGGGGCAAAATTGCAGAAATTTCACTTATTTCAGGGTAATAAGTCAGAAATTTTTTTTAATTTGGTGCAAAAAAGACAGAAATTCCCTTTGTTTTGGCGGAAAAAGACAGAAATTCCACATATTTAGAGGCAAAAAAGCAGAAATTCTCCTTATTTTGGAGCAAAATTACAGAAATTTCCCTTTTTAATGGCAAAAAGGTATGCATTCTTCTTATTTTCGGGCAAAAATGCAGAAATTCCTTGTATTTTAGAGCAAAATTGCAGAAATTAACCTAACTGTGGGGCAAAAAGGCAGAAATTCCCTATATGTTGGGGCAAAAAGACAGAAATTCTCCTTATTTTGGGGCAAAACTCAATAATTCCACTTATTTTGGGGCAAAATTCCAGAAATTTCCCTTATTTGGGGCAAAATTGCAGAAATTTCACTTATTTTGGGGCAAAAATGAAGAAATTTCACTTATTTCAAGGAAAAAAAGCAGAAATTATCTTATTTTGGGGCAAAAAGGCAGAAATTTCTCATATTTTGGTACAAAATTGCAGAAATTTTTCTTATTTTGGGCAAAAAGGCAGAAATTTTCCATATTTTGGGGCAAAAATGCAGAAATTCCCCTTATTTTGAATAAAAAGGCTGAAATTCCCCTTAATTGGGGGCAAAAAGGCGGAAATTTCCTTAATTTGGGGCAAAATTGTAAAAATTTCACTTATTTCAGGATAATCAGTCAGAAATTTTGCTTATTTTGGGGCAAAATTGCAGAAAATTTACTTATTTTGGGGCAAAATTGCAGAAATTTCACTTATTTCAGTGAAAAAAGGCAGAAATTTTCCTTATTTTGGGGCAAAAAGGCAGAAATTCCAAATATTTTGTGGCAAAAATGCAGAAGTTCCCGTTATTTTGAGGTAAAAATGCTGAAATTCCCCTTATTTGGGGGCAAGAAAGCAGAAATTTCCCTTATTTTGGGGCAAAATTGAAGAAAGTTCATTTATTTCAGGGTAATAAGTCAGAAATTTTCCTTATTTTGGGCAAAAAAGACAGAAATTCCCTTTGTTTTGGGGGAAAAATACATAAATTCCACTTATTTAGAGGCAAAAAAGCAGAAATTCCCCTATTTTGGTTCAAAATTGCAGAAATTTCACTTACTTCAGGGTAATAAGTCAGAAATTTTCCTTATTTTGGGGCAAAAAAGACAGAAATTACCTTTGTTTTGGGGGAAAAAGACAGAAATTCCACTTATTTAGAGGCAAAAAAGCAGAATTCCCCTTATTTTGGAGCAAAAATGAAGAAATTTCCATTTTTTATGGCAAAAAGTTATGCATTCTTCTTATTTTCGGGCAAAAAGGCAGAAATTCCCCGTATTTTGGAGCAAAATTGAAGAAATTCCCCTAATTGTGTGGCAAAAAGGCAGAAATTCCCTATATGTTGGGGCAAAAAGCCAGAAATTCTCCTTATTTGGGGGCAAAACTCAGAAATTACACTTATTTTGGGGCAAAATTCCAGAGATTTCCCTTATTTTGGGGCAAAATTGCAGAAATTTCACTTATGGCAAGGAAAAAAACAGAAAATTTCATTATTTTGGGGCAAAAAGTCAGAAATTCCTAATATTTTGTGGCAAAAATGCAGAAATTCCCCTTATTTTGAGGTAAAAGGGTGAAATTCCTCTTATTTGGGGGCAAAAAGGCAGAAATTTCCCTTATTTTTGGGCAAAATTGCAGAAATTTCACTTATTTCAGGGTAATAAGTCAGAAATTTTCCTTATTTTGGACAAAAAAGACAGAAATTCCCTTTGTTTTGGGGAAAAATACATAAATTCCACTTATTTAGAGGCAAAAAAGCAGAAATTCCCCTTATTTTGGAGCAAAATTACAGAAATTTCCCTTTTTTATGGAAAAAGGTATGCATTCTTCTTATTTTCGGGCAAAAAGGCAGAAATTCCCCGTATTTTGGAGCAAAATTGCAGAAATTAACCTAATTGTGGGGCAAAAATGCAGAAATTCCCTATATGTTGGGGCAAAAAGACAGAAATTCTCCTTATTTTGGGGAAACTCAGAAATTCCACCCATTTTGGGGCAAAATTCCAGAAATTTCCCTTATTTTGGGACAAAATTGCAGAAATTTCACTTATTTTGTGGCAAAATTAGAGAAATTTCACTTATTTCAGGGAAAAAAAGCAGAAATTTTCTTATTTTGGTGAAAAAGGCAGAAATTTCCCATATTTTGGTACAAAATTGCAGAAATTTTTCTTATTTTGGGCAAAAAGGCAGAAATTTCCCATATTTTGGGGCAAACATGCAGAAATTCCCCTTCATTTTGAGGTAAAAAGGCTGAAATTCCCCTTATTTGGGGGTAAAAAGGCAGAAATTTCCCTTATTTTGGGGCAAAATTGCAGAAATTTCACTTATCTCAGGGTAATAAGTCAGAAATTTTCCTTATTTTGGGGCAAAAAATACAGAATTTCCTTTTGTTTTGCGGGAAAAAGACAGAAATTCCACGTATTTAGAGGTATAAAAGCAGAAATTCCCCTCATTTTGGAGCAAAAATGAAGAAATTTCCCTTTTTTTGGCAAAAAGGTATGCATTCTTATTATTTTCGGACAAAAATGGCAGAAATTCTCCGTATTTTGGAGCAAAATTGCAGAAATACCCCTAATTGTGGGGCAAAAAGGCAGAAATTCCCTATATTTTGGGGCAAAAAGACAGAAATTCTCCTTATTTTAGGGCAAAATTCAGAAATTTAACTTATTTTTGAGCAAAATTGCAGAAATTTCACTTATTTCATAAAAAAAGGAGAAATTTTCTTATTTTGGAGCCAAAAGGCAGAAATTTCTTTTATTTTGTTACAAAATTGCAGATTTTTTTCTTATTTTGGGGCAAAAAGGCAGAAATTTCCCATATTTTGGGGCAAAAATGCAGAAATTTTTTTTTATTTTGAGTTTAAATGCTGAAATTCCCCCTATTTGGGGGCAAAAAGGCAGAAATTTCTCTTATTTTGGAACAAAATTGCAGAAATTTCACTTATGTCAGGGTAATAAGTCAGAAATTTTCCTTTTTTGGGGCCAGAAAACAGAAATTCCCTTTGTTTTGGGGGAAAAAGACAGAAATTCCACTTATTTAGAGGCAAAAATGCAGAAATTCCTAATATTTTGTGGCAAAAATGCAGAAATTCCCCTTATTTTGAGGTAAAAAGCTGAAATTCCCCTTATTTGGGAGCAAAAAGGCAGAAATTTCCCTTATTTTGGGGAAAAATTGCAGAAATTTCACTTATTTCAGGGTAATAAGTCAGAAATTTTCCTTATTTTGGGGCAAAAAAACAGAAATTCCCTTTGTATTGGGGGACAAAGACAGAAATTCCACATATTTAGAGGCATAAAAGTAGAAATTCCCCTTCTTTTGGAGCAAAAATGAAGAAATTTTCCTTTTTTATGGCAAAAAGGTATGGATTCTTCTTATTTTCGGGCAAAAAGGCAGAAATTCCCCGTATTTTGGAGCAAAATTGCAGAAATTCCCCTAATTGTGGGGCAAACAGGCAGAAATTCCTTATATGTTGGGGCAAAAAGACAGAAATTCTCCTTATTTTGGGTCAAAACTCAGAAATTCCACATATTTTCGGGCAAAATTCCAGAAATTTCACATATTTTGGGGCAAAATTGGAGAAATTTCACTTATTTTGGGGCAAAATTTCAGAAATTTCACTTATTTCAGAAAAAAAAATCAGAAATTTTCTTATTGGGAAGCAAAAAGGCACAAATTTCTTTTATTTTGTTACAAAATTGCAGAAATTTCCCTTATTTTGGGACAAAATTGCAGAAATTTCCCTTATTTTGGGGCAAAATTGCAGAAATTTCACATATTTCAGGAAAAAAAGGCAGAAATTTTCCTTATTTTGAGGCAAAAAAGCAGAAATTCCTAATATTTTGTGGAAAAAATGCAGAAATTCTCCTTATTTTGAGGTAAAAGGGTGAAATTCCTCTTATTTGGGAGCAAAAAGTCAGAAATTTCCCTTATTTTGGGGCAAAATTGCAGAAATTTCACTTATTTCAGGGTAATAAGTCAGAAATTTTTTTTAATTTGGTGCAAAAAAGACAGAAATTCCCTTTGTTTTGGCGGAAAAAGACAGAAATTCCACATATTTAGAGGCAAAAAACAGAAATTCCCCTTATTTTGGAGCAAAATTACAGAAATTTCCCTTTTTTATGGCAAAAAGGTATGCATTCTTCTTATTTTCGGGCAAAAATGCAGAAATTCCTTGTATTTTAGAGCAAAATTGCAGAAATTCCCCTAATTTTGGGGCAAAAAGGCAGAAATTCCTTATGTCTTGGGGCAAAAAGACAGAAATTCTCCTTATTTTGAGGCAAAACTCAGAAATTCCACTTATTTTGGGGCAAAATTCCTGAAATTTCCCTTATTTGGGGCAAAATTGCAGAAATTTCACTTATTTTGGGGCAAAATTGCAGAAATTTCACTTATTTCAGGGAAAAAAAGCAGAAATTTTATTATTTTGGGGCAAAAAAGCAGAAATTACCTATATTTTGGTACAAAATTGCAGAAATTTTTCTTATTTTGGGCAAAAAGTCAGAAATTTCCCATATTGTGGCAAAAATGCAGAAATTCCCCTTATTTGGGGGCAAAAAGGCAGAACTTTCTTTTATTTTGGGGCAAAATTGCAGATATTTCACTGATTTCAGGGTAATAAGTCAGAAATTTTCCTTATTTTGGTGCAAAAAGACAGAAATTCCCTTTGTTTTGTAGGAAAAAGACAGAAATTCCACTTATTTAGAGGCTAAAAAGCAGAAATTCCCCTTATTTTGGAGCAAAAATGAAGAAATTTCCCTTTTTTATGGCAAAAAGGTATGCATTCTTCTTATTTTCGGGCAAAAAGGCAGAAATTCTCTGTATTTTGGAGCAAAATTACAGAAATTCCCCTAATTGTGGGGCAAAAAGGCAGAATTTCCCTATATGTTGGGGCAAAAAGACAGAAATTCTACTTATTTTGGGGCAAAACTCAGTAATTCCACTTACTTTGTGTCAAAATTCCAGAAATTTCCCTTATTTTGTGGCAAAATTTCAGAAATTTTACTTATTTTGTGGCAAAATTGCAGAAAATTGACTTATTTCAGAAAAAAAAGGCAGAAATTTTCTTTATTTTGGGGCAAAAAGGCAGAAATTCCTAATATTTTGTGGCAAAAATGCAGAAATTACCCTTATTTTGAGGTACAAAGGCTGAAAATCCCTTAAGTTGGGGGCAAAAAGGCAGAAATTTCCCTTATTTGGGGCAAAATTGCAGAAATTTCACTTACTTCAAGGTAATAAGTCAGAAATTTTCCTTATTTTGGGGCAAAAAAGACAGAAATTACCTTTGTTTCGGGGGAAAAAGACAGAAATTCCACTTATTTAGAGGCAAAAAAGCAGAAATTTCCCTTATTTTGGAGAAAAATTGCAGAAATTTCCCTTTTCATGGGAAAAAGTTATGCATTCTTTGTATTTTCGGGCTGAAAAGCAGAAATTTCGTGTATTTTGGAGCAAAATTGCAGAAATTCCTCTAATTGTAGGTCAAAAAAGCAGATATTCCCTAAATCTTGTGGCATAAAGACAGAAATTCTTCTTATTTTGGGTCAAAACTCAGAAATTCCACTTATTTTGGGGCAAAATTCCAGAAATTTCCCTTATTTTGTGGCAAAATTGCAGAAATTTCACTTATTTTCGAGAAAAATTGCTGAAATTTCTCTTTTTTATGGCAAAAAGTTATGCATTCTTTTTATTTTCGTGCAAAATGCAGAAATTTTCTGTATTTTGGAGCAAAATTGCAAAATTCCCCTAATTGTGAAGCAAAAAAGAAGAAATTTCCTATATGTTGGGGCAAAAAGACAGAAATCCTCCTTATTTTGGGGCAAAACTCAGAAATTCCACTTATTTTGGGGCAAAATTCCAGAAATTTCCCTTATTTTGGGGCAAAATTGCAGAAATTTCACTTATTTCAGAAAAAAAAGCAGAAATTTTTTTATTTGGAAGCAAAAAGGCAGAAATTTCTTTTATTTTGCTACAAAATTGCAGAAATTTTTCTTATTTTGAAGCAAAAAAGCAGAAATTGCTAATATTTTGTGGCAAAAATGATGAAATTCCCCTTATTTTGAGGTAAAAAGGCTGAAATTCCTTTTATTTCGGGGCAAAAAGGCAGAAAATTCTCTTATTTTGAGGCAAAATTGCAGAAATTTCACTTATTTCAGAGGAATAAGTCAGAAATTTTCTTTATTTTGGAGCAAAAAAGACCGAAATTCCCTTTGTTTTGAGGGAAAAAGACAAAAATTCCACTTATTTAGAGGCAAAAAAGCAAAAATTCCCCTTATTTTGGAGCAAAAATGAAGAAATTTCCCTTTTTTGTGGCAAAAGGTATACATTCCCCTTATTTTCGGGCTAAAAAGCAGAAATTCCCCGTATTTTGTAGCAAAATTGCAGAAATTCCCCTAATTGTGGGGCAAAAAGGCAGAAATTCCTTATATGTTGGGGCAAAAAGACAGAAATTCTCCTTATTTTGGGGCAAAACTCAGAAATTCCACTTATTTTGGGGCAAAATTCCAGAAATAAATTTCACTTATTTCACTGAAAAAAGCAGAAATTTTCCTCATTTTGGAACAAAAATGCAGAAATTCCTAATATTTTGTGGCAAAAATGCAGAAATTCCACTTATTTTGAGGTAAAAAGGCTGAAATTCCCCTTATTTGGGCGCAAAAAGGCAGAAATTTCCCTTATTTTGGGGCAAAATTGCAGAAATTTCACTTATTTCAGGGTAATAAATCAGAAATTTTCTTTATTTTGGGGCAAAAAAGACAGAAATTTCCTTTGTTCTGGGGGAAAAAGATAGAAATTCCACTTATTTAGAGCCAAAATGCAGAAATTCCCCTTATTTTGGAGCAAAATTGCAGAAATTTTCCTTTTTTATGGCAAAAAGGTATGCATTCTTCTTTTTTTTGGTCAAAATGGCAGAAATTCCCCGTATTTTGGAGCAAAATTGCAGAAATTCCCCTAATTGTGAAGCACAAAGGCAGAAATTTCCTATATGTTGGGGCAAAAAGACAGAAATCCTCCTTATTTTGGGGCAAAACTCAGAAATTCCACTTATTTTGGGGCAAAATTCCAGAAATTTCCCTTATTTTGGGGCAAAATTGCAGAAATTTCACTTATTTTGAGGCAAAATTGGAGAAATTTCACTTATTTCAGGGAAAAAAAGCAGAAATTTTCTTATTTTGTGGCAAAAAGGAAGAAATTTCTTTTATTTTTGTACAAAATTGCAGAAATTTTTCTTATTTTGTGCAAAAAGGCAGAAATTTTCCATATTTTGGGGCAAAAATGCAGAAATTCCCCTTATTTTGAGGTAAAAAGGCTGAAATTCCCTTTATTTGGGGACAAAAAGGCAGAAATTTCCCTTATTTGGGTACAAAATTACAGAAATTTTATTTATTTCAGAAAAAAAATGCAGAAATTTTCTTATTTTAGGGCAAAAAGGCAGAAATTTTTTTTATTTTGTTACAAAATTGCAGAATTTATTCTTATTTTGGGGCAAAAAAGCAGAAATTTCCCATATTTTGGGGCAATAATTCAGAAATTGCCCTTATTTTGAGGTAAAAAGGCTGAAATTCCCCATATTTGGGTCAAAAAGGCAGAAATTTCTCTTATTTTGGGGCAAATTGCAGAAATTTCACTTATTTCAGAGTAATAAGTCAGAAATTTTCCATATTTTGGGGCAAAAAAGACTGAAATTCCCTTTGTTTTGGGGAAAAAAGACAGAAATTCCACTTATTTAGAGGCAAAAAAGCAGAAATTTCCCTTATTTTGGAGCAAAAATGAATAAATTTCCCTTTTTTATGGCAAAAAGGTATGCATTCTTCTTATTTTCGGGCAAAAAAGCAGAAATTTCCCGTATTTTGGAGCAAAATTGCAGAAATTCCCCTATTTGTGGGGCAAAAAGCCAGAAATTCCCTATATGTTGGGGCAAAAAGACAGAAATTCTCCTTATTTTGAGGCAAAAGTCAGACATTCCACATATTTTGGGGCAAAATTCCAAAAATTTCCCTTATTTTGGGGCAAAATTGCAGAAATTTCACTTATTTTTTGCAAAATTGAAGAAAT
This sequence comes from Micromys minutus, assembly GCF_963924665.1. Lineage (NCBI taxonomy): Eukaryota > Metazoa > Chordata > Mammalia > Rodentia > Muridae > Micromys > Micromys minutus. The sequence continues at coordinate 704,009 of NW_027667197.1, read as the reverse complement.
TTCACTTATTTCAGGGATAAAAAGCAAAATTTTTTTTTATTTTGTTGCAAAATTGCAGAAATTTCACTTATTTTGGGGCAAAATTGCAGAAATTTCATTTATTTCAGGGAAAAAAAGCAGAAATTTTTTTAATTTGGCGCAAAAAGTCAGAAATATCCCATATTTTGGGGCAAAAATGCAGAAATTCCCCTTATTTTGAGGTAAAAAGGCTGAAATTCCCCTTATTTGGGGGCAAAAAAGCAGAAATTTCACTTATTTTGGGGCAAAATTGCAGAAATTTCACTTATTTCAGGGAAAAAAAGCAGAAATTTTCTTATTTTGTGGCAAAAAAAAAAAGAAATTTCTTCTATTTTGGTACAAAATTGCAGAAATTTTTATTTTGGGCAAAAGGCAGAAATTTTCCATATTTTGGAGCAAAAATGCAGAAATTCCCCTTATTTTGAGGTAAAAAGGCTGAAATTCCCCTTATTTGGGGGCAAAAAGGCAGAAATTTTCCTTATTTTGGGGCAAAATTGCAGAAATTTCACTTATTTCAGTGAAAAAAGCAGAAATTTTCCTTATTTTGGAACAAAAATGCAGAAATTCCTAATATTTTGTGGCAAAAATGCAGAAATTCCACTTATTTTGAGGTAAAAAGGCTGAAATTCCCCTTATTTGGGCGCAAAAAGGCAGAAATTTCCCTTATTTTGGGGCAAAATTGCAGAAATTTCACTTATTTCAGGGTAATAAGTCAGAAATTTTCTTTATTTTGGGGCAAAAAAGACAGAAATTTCCTTTGTTCTGGGGGAAAAAGATAGAAATTCCACTTATTTAGAGGCAAAATGCAGAAATTCCCCTTATTTTGGAGCAAAATTGCAGAAATTTTCCTTTTTATGGCAAAAAGGTATGCATTCTTCTTTTTTTTGGTCAAAATGGCAGAAATTCCCCGTATTTTGGAGCAAAATTGCAGAAATTCCCCTAATTGTGAAGCAAAAAGGCAGAAATTTCCTATATGTTGGGGCAAAAAGACAGAAATCCTCCTTATTTTGGGGCAAAACTCAGAAATTCCACTTATTTTGGGGCAAAATTCCAGAAATTTCCCTTATTTTGGGGCAAAATTGCAGAAATTTCACATATTTTGAGGCAAAATTGGAGAAATTTCACTTATTTCAGGGAAGAAAAGCAGAAATTTTCTTATTTTGTGGCAAAAAGGAAGAAATTTCTTTTATTTTTGTACAAAATTGCAGAAATTTTTCTTATTTTGTGCAAAAAGGCAGAAATTTTCCATATTTTGGGGCAAAAATGCAGAAATTCCCCTTATTTTGAGGTAAAAAGACTGAAATTCCCCTTATTTAGGGCCAAAAAGGCAGAAATTTCCCTTATTTTGGTACAAAATTACAGAAATTTTATTTATTTCAGAAAAAAAATGCAGAAATTTTCTTATTTTGGGGCAAAAAGGCAGAAATTTCTTTTATTATGTTACAAAATTGCAGAATTTATTTTTATTTTTGGGCAAAAAAGCAGAAATTTCCCATATTTTGGGGCAATAATTCAGAAATTGCCCTTATTTTGAGGTAAAAAGGCTGAAATTCCCCTTATTTGGGTCAAAAAGGCAGAAATTTCTCTTATTTTGGGGCAAATTGCGGATATTTCACTTATGTCAGGGTAATAAGTCAGAAATTTTCCTTATTTTGGGGCAAAAAAGACTGAAATTCCCTTTGTTTTAGGGAAAAAAGACAGAAATTCCACTTATTTAGAGGCAAAAAAGCAGAAATTTCCCTTATTTTGCAGCAAAAATGAATAAATTTCCCTTTTTTATGGCAAAAAGGTATGCATTCTTCTTGTTTTCGGGCAAAAGAGCAGAATTTTCCCGTATTTTGGAGCAAAATTGCAGAAATTCGCCTTATTGTGGGGCAAAAAGCCAGAAATTCCCTATATGTTGGGGCAAAAAGACAGAAATTCTCCTTATTTTGAGGCAAAAGTCAGACATTCCACATATTTTGGGGCAAAATTCCAAAAATTTCCCTTATTTTGGGGCAAAATTGAAGAAATTTCACTTATTTTTTGCAAAATTGAAGAAATTTCACTTATTTCAGGGATAAAAAGCAAAAATTTTTTTTATTTTGGGGCAAAATTGCAGAAATTTCACTTATTTTGGGGCAAAATTGCAGAAATTTCATTTATTTCAGGGAAAAAAAGCAGAAATTTTTTTAATTTGGCGCAAAAAGTCAGAAATATCCCATATTTTGGGGCAAAAATGCAGAAATTCCCCTTATTTTGAGGTAAAAAGGCTGAAATTCCCCTTACTTGGGGGCAAAAAAGCAGAAATTTCACTTATTTTGGGGCAAAATTGCAGATATTTAACTTATTTCAGGGAAAAAAGCAGAAATTTTCTTATTTTGTGGCAAAAAAAAAGAAATTTCTTCTATTTTGGTACAAAATTGCAGAAATTTTTATTTTGGGCAAAAGGCAGAAATTTTCCATATTTTGGGGCAAAAATGCAGAAATTTCCCCTTTTTTTGAGGTAAAAAGGCTGAAATTCCCCTTATTTGGGGGCGAAAAGGCAGAAATTTCCCTTATTTTGGGGCAAAATTGCAGAAATTTCACCTATTTCAGGGTAATAAGTCAGAAATTTTCTTTATTTGGGGCAAAAAAGACAGAAATTCCCATTGTTTATGGGGAGAAATACAGAAATTTCACTTATTTAGAGGCAAAAAAGCAGAAATTCCCCATATTTTGGTAGCAAAAATGAAGAAATTTCCTTTTTTTATGGCAAAAAGGTATGCATCCTTCTAATTTTCGGACAAAAAATGCAGAAATTCCCCTTTTTTTGGATCAAAATTGCAGAAATTCTGCTAATTGTGGGGAAAAAAGGCAGAAATTCCCTATATGTTGGGGCAAAAAGACAGAAATTCTCCTTATTTTGGGGCAAAACTCAGAAATTTATCTTATTTTAGGACAAAATTGCAGAAATTTCATTTATTTCAGAAAAAAAGCAGAAATTTTCTTATTTTGGGGCAAAAAGGCAGAAATTTCCAAATTTTGGGGCAAAAATGCAGAAATTCCCTTTATTTTGAGGTAAAAAGGCTGTAATTCCCCTTATTTTGGGACAAAAAGTCAGAAATTTCTGTTATTTTATGGCAAAATTGCAGAAATTTCACATATTTCAGGGTAATAAGTCAGAAATTTTCCTTATTTTGGGGCAAGAAAGACAGAAATTCCCTTTGTTTTGGAAGAAAAAGACAGAAATTCCACCTATTTAGAGGCAAAAATCTGAAATTCACATTATTTTGGAGAAAAATGAGGAAATTTTCTTTTTTATTTCAAAAAGGTATGCATTTTTCTTATTTTCGGGCAAAAAAGCAGAAATTTCCCGTATTTTGGAGCAAAATTGCAGAAAATCCCCTAATTGTGGGGCAAAAAGGCAGAAATTCCCTATATGTTAGGGCAAAAGGGCAGAAATCCTCCTTATTTTGGGGCAAAACTCAGAAATTCCACTGATTTTGGAGCAAAATTCCAGAAATTTCCCTTATTTTGGGGCAAAATTGCAGAAATTTCACTTATTTCAGAAAAAAAAGGAGAAATTTTCTTTTTTGGAAGCAAAAAGGCAGAAATTTCTTTTATTTTGCTACAAAATTGCAGAAATTTTTCTTATTTTGGGGCAAAAAGGCAGAAATTGCTAATATTTTGTGGCAAAAATGCAGAAATTCCACTTATTTTGAGGAAAAAAGGCTGAAATTCCCCTTATTTGGGGACAAAAGGGCAGAAATTTCCTTTATTTTGGGGCAAAATTGCAGAAATTTCACTTATTTCAGTGTAATAAGTCAGAAATTTTTCTTATTTTGGGGCAAAAAAGACAGAAATTCCCTTTGTTTTGCGGGAAATAGATAGAAATTCCACTTATTTAAAGGCAAAATGCAGAAAATCCCCTTATATTGAAGCAAAATTGCAGAAATTCCCCTAATTGTGAAGCAAAAAGGCAGAAATTTCCTATATGTTGGGGCAAAAAGACAGAAAGCCTCCTTATTTTGGGGCCAAACTCAGAAATTCCACTTACTTTGGGGCAAAATTCCAGAAATTTCCCTTATTTTGGGGCAAAATTGCAGAAATTTCACTTATTTTGGGGCAAAATTGCAGAAATTTCACTTATTTCAGAGAAAAAAAGCAGAAATTTTCTTATTTTGTGGCAGAAACTAAGAAATTTCTTTTATTTTGGTACAAAATTGCAGAAATTTTTCTTATTTTGGGCAAAAAGGCAGAAATTATCCTTATTTTGGGGCAAAAATGCAGAAATTCACCTTATTTTGAGGTAAAAAACCGAATTTCTCCTTATTTGGGGGTAAAAAGCCAGAAATTTCCTTTATTTTGGGGCAAAATAGCAGAAATTTCACTTATTTCAGGGTAATAAGTCAGAAATTTTCTTTATTATGGGGCAAAAAAAACAGAAATTCCCTTTGTTTTGAGGGAGAAAGAAATTCCACTTATTTAAAGGCAAAAAAGCAGAAATTTCCCTTATTTTGGAGCAAAAATGAAGAAATTTCCTTTTTTTATGGCAAAAAGGTATGCATTCTTCTTATTTTCGGACAAAAAAGGCAGAAATTCCCCTTTTTTTGGATCAAAATTGCAGAAATTCTGCTAATTGTGGGGAAAAAAGGCAGAAATTCCCTTTATGTTGGGGCAAAAAGACAGAAATTCTCCTTATTTTGGGGCAAAACTCAGAAATTTAACTTATTTTAGGACAAAATTGCAGAAATTTCATTTATTTCAGAAAAATAGCAGAAATTTTCTTATTTTGGGGCAAAAAGGCAGAAATTTCCAAATTTTGGGGCAAAAATGCAGAAATTCCCTTTATTTTGAGGTAAAAAGGCTGAAATTCCCCTTATTTTGGGACAAAAAGGCAGAAATTTCTCTTATTTTAGGGCAAAATTGCAGAAATTTCACATATTTCAGGGTAATAAGTCAGAAATTTTCCTTATTTTGGGGCAAGAAAGACAGAAATTCCCTTTGTTTTGGGTGAAAAAGACAGAAATTCCACCTATTTAGAGGCAAAAATCAGAAATTCCCATTATTTTGGAGAAAAATGAGGAAATTTTCTTTTTTTTTTCAAAAAGTTATGCATTTTTCTTATTTTCGGGCAAAAAAGCAGAAATTTCTCGTATTTTGGAGCAAAATTGCAGAAATTCCCCTAATTGTGGGGCAAAAAGGCAGAAATTCCCTATATGTTAGGGCAAAAGGGCAGAAATCCTCCTTATTTTGGGGCAAAACTCAGAAATTCCACTTATTTTGGAGCAAAATTTCAGAAATTTCCCTTATTTTGGGGCAAAATTGCAGAAATTTCATTTATTTCAGACAAAAAAAGCAGAAATTTTCTTATTTTGTGGCAAAAAAAAAGAAATTTCTTTTATTTTGTTACAAAATTATAGAAATTTTTCTTATTTTTGGGCAAAAAAGCAGAAATTTCCCATAAATTGGGGCACAAATGCAGAAATTCCCCTTATTTTGAGGTAAAAAGGCTGAAATTCCCCTTATTTTGGGTCAAAAAGGCAGAAATTTCTCTTATTTTGGGGCAAAATTGCAGAAATTGCACTTATTTCATGGTAATAAGTCAGAAATTTTCCTTATTTTGGGGCAAAAAAGACAGAAATTCCCTTTGTTTTGGGGGAGAAAGACAGAAATTCCACTTATTTAGAGGCATAAAAGCAGAAATTCCCCTTATTTTAGAGCAAAAATGAAGAAATTTCCCTTTTTTATGGCAAAAAGATATGCATTCTTCTTATTTTCAGACATAAAGGCAGAAATTCCCCGTATTATGGAGCAAAATTGCAGAAATTCCCCTAATTGTGGGGCAAAAAGGCAGAAATTCTCTATATGTTGGGGCATAAAGACAGGAATTCTCCTTATTTTGAGGCAAAACTCAGAAATTCCACATATTTTGGGGCAAAATTCCAAAAATTTCCCATATTTTGGGGCAAAACTGCAGAAATTTCACTTATTTTGGAGAAAAAAATTGAAGAAATTTCACTTATTTCATGGAAAAAAGCAGAAATGTTTCTATTTTGGGGCAAAATTGCACAAATTTCGCTTATTTTGGGGCAAAATTGCAGAAATTTCACTTATTTCAGGGAAAAAAAGCAGAAATTTTCTTAATTTGGGGTAAAAAGGCTGAAATTCCCCTTATTTGGGGGCAAAAAGGCAATAATTTCACCCATTTTGGGGCAAAAAGCCAGAAATTCCCTTTATGTTGGGGCAAAAAGACAGAAATTCTCCTTATTTTGAGGCAAAACTCAGAAATTCCACATATTTTGGGGTAAAATTCCAAAAATTTCCCTTATTTTGGGGCAAAATTGCAGAAATTACACTTATTTCAGGGAAAAAAACAGAAATTTTCTTAATTTGGGGCAAAAAAGCAGAAATTTCCCATATTTTGGGGCAAAAATGCAGAAATTCCCCTTATTTTGAGGTAAAAGGGCTGAAATTCCCCTTATTTGCGGGCAAAAAGGCAGAAATTACACTTATTTTGGGGCAAAATTGCAGAAATTTCAATTATTTCAGGGAAAAAAAGCAGAAATTTTCTTATTTTGTGGCAAAAAGTAAGAAATTTCTTTAATTTTGGTACAAAATTGCAGAAATTTTTCTTATTTTGAACAAAAAAGAAGAAATTATCCATATTTTGGGGCAAAAATGCAGAAATTCCTATTATTTTGAGGTAAAAAGGCTGAAATTCCCTTATTTGGTTGCAAAAAGGCAGAAATTTCCATTATTTTTGGGCAAAATTGCAGAAATTTCACTTATTTCAGGGTAATAAGTCAGAAATTATCTTTATTTTGGGGCAAAAAAGACAGAAATTCCCTTTGTTTTGGGGGAAAAAGACAGAAATTCCACATATTTAGAGGCAAAAAAGAAGAAATTCCCCTTATTTTGGAGCAAAATTGCAAAAATTTCTCTTTTTTATGGCAAAAAGTTATTCATTCTTCTTATTTTCGGGCAAAATGGCAGAAATTCCTTGTATTTTGGAGCAAAATTGCAGAAATTCCCCTAATTGTGGGGCAAAAAGGAAGAAATTCCCTATATGTTGGGGCAAAAAGACAGAAATTCTCCTCATTTTGGCGCAAAACTCAGAAATTTCACTTATTTTGGGCAAAATTTCAGAAATTTGACTTATTTCAGGGAAAAAAGCAGAAATTTTCTTATTTTGGGGCAAAAAGGCAGAAATTTCCCATATAATGGGGAAAAAATGCAGAAATTTTCCTTATTTTGAGGTAAAAATGCTGAAATTCCCCTTATTTGGGGGAAAAAAGGCTGAAATTTCTCTTATTTTGGAGCAAAATTGCAAAAATTTCACTTATTTCAGGGTAATAAGTCAGAAATTTTCTTTATTTTGGGGCAAAAAAGACAGAAATTCCCTTTGTTTTGGGGGAAAAAGACAGAAATTCCACTTATTTAGAGGCAAAAAAGCAGAAATTCTCCTTATTTTGGAGCAGAAATGAAGAAATTTCCTTTTTTTATGACAAAAGGTATGCATTCTTCTTATTTTCAGGCAAAAAGGCAGAAATTCCTCGTATTTTGGAGCAAAAATGCAAAAATTCCCCTAATTGTGGGGCAAAAAGGAAGAAATTACCTATATGTTGGGGCATAAAGACAGAAATTCTCCTTATTTTGGGGAAAAACTCAGAAATTCCACTTATTTTGGGGCAAAATTCCAGATATTTCCCTTATTTTGGGGCAAAATTGCAGAAATTTCACTTATTTTGAGGCAAAATTGCAGAAATTTCACTTATTTTGGGGCAAAATTGCAGAAATTTCACGTATTTCAGAAAAAAAAAGCAGAAATTTTCTTATTTGGAAAAAAAAGGCAGAAATTTCTTTTATTTTGCTACAAAATTGCAGAAATTTTTCTTATTTTGGGGCAAAAAGGAAGAAAATCCTAATATTTTGTGGCAAAAATGCAGAAATTCCCCTTATTTTGAGGTAAAAAGGCTGAAATTCCCCTTATTTGGGTGCAAAAAGGCAAAAATTTCCCTTATTTTGAGGCAAAATTGCAGAAATTTCACTTATTTCAGGGTAATAAGTCAGAAATTTTCCTTATTTTGGGGCAAAAAAGACACTAATTCCCTTTGTTTTGGGGGAAAAAGACAGAAATTCCACTTATTTAGAGGCAAAAATGCAGAAATTCCTCTTGTTTTGGGGGAAAAAGACAGAAATTCCACTTATTTAGAGGCAAAAAAGCAGAAATTCCCCTTATTTTGGAGCAAAAATGAAGAAATTTCTCTTTTTCATGGAAAAAAGGTATGCATTCTTCTTATTTTCGGACAAAAAGGCAGAAATTCCCTGTATTTTGGATTTAAATTGCAGAAATTCCCCTAATTGTGGGGAAAAAAGGCAGAAATTCCCTATATGTTGGGGCAAAAAGACAGAAATTCTCCTTATTTTTGGAAAAATTCAGAAATTTAACTTATTTTGAGGCAAAATTGCAGAAATTTCATTTATTTCAGAAAAAAAGCAGAAATTTTCTTATTTTGGGGCAAAAAGGCAGAAATTTCTTTTATTTTGTTACAAAATTGCAGAAATCTTTCTTAATTTGGGCAAAAGGCAGAAATTTCCCATATTTTGGGGCAAAAATTCAGAAATTCCCCATATTTTAAGGTAAAAAAGCTGAAATTCCCCTTATTTGGGGTCAAAAAGGCGGAAATTTCTTTTAATTTGGGGCAAAATTTTAGAAATTTCCCTTATTTTGGGGCAAAATTGCAGAAATTTCACTTATTTTGGGGCAAAATTGCAGAAATTTCACTTATTTCAGGGAAAAAGTCAAAAATTTTCCTTATTTTTGGGCAAAAGAACAGAAATTCCTAATATTCTGTGGCAAAAATGCAGAAATTCCCCTTATTTTGAGGTAAAAATCTGAAATTTCCCTTATTTGGGAGCAAAAAGGCAGAAATTTCCCTTATTTTGGGGCAAAATTGCAGAAATTTCACTTATTTCAGGGTAATAACTCAGAAATTTTACTTATTTTGGAGCAAAAAGACAGAAATTCCCTTTGTTTTGGGGGAAAAAGACAGTAATTCCACATATTTAGAGGCAAAAAAGCAGAAATTCCCCTTATTTTGGAGAAAAATTGCAAAAATTTCCATTTTTTATGGCAAAAAGGTATGCATTCTTCTTATTTTCTGGCAAAAAGGAAGAAATTCCCCGTATTTTAGAGCAAAACTGCAGAAATTCCCCTAATTGTGGGGCAAAAATGCAGAAATTCTCTATATGTTAGGGCAAAAAGACAGAAATTCTCCATATTGTGGGGCAAAACTCAGAAATTCCACTTATTTTCGGGCAAAATTCCAGAAATTTCCCTTATTTTAGTGCAAAATTGCAGAAATTTCACTTATTTTGGTGCAAAATTGCAGAAATTTCACTTATTTCAGGGAAAAAAGGCAGAAATTTTTCTTATTATGGAGCAAAAAGGCAAAAATTTCTAATATTTTGTGGCAAATATGCAGAAATTCCTCTTATTTTGAGGTAAAAATCCTGAAATTCCTTTTATTTGGGGGCAAAAAGGCAAATACTTCAATTATTTTGGGGCAAAATTGCAGAAATTTCACTTATTTCAGGGTAATAAGTCGGAAATTTTTCTTATTTTGGGGCAAAAAAGACAGAAATTCCCTTACTTTTGAGGGAAAAGGACAGAAATTCCACTTATTTAGAGGCAAAAAAGCAGAAATTCCCCTTATTTTGTAGCAAAAATGAAGAAATTTCTCTTTTTTATGGAAAAAAGGTTCGCATTCTTCTTATTTTCAGGCAAAAAGGGAGAAATTCCTCGTATTGTGGAGCAAAATTGCAGAAATTAACCTAATTGTGGGGCAAAAAGGCAGAAATTCCCTATAAGTTGGGGCAAAAAGACAGAAATTCTTTTTATTTTAAGGCAAAACTCAGAAATTTAACGTATTTTGGGGCAAAATTGCAGAAATTTCACTTATTTCAGAAAAAAAAGCAGAAATTTTCTTATTTGGGGGCCAAAAGTCAGAAATTTCTTTTATTTTGTTACAAAATTGCAGAATTTTTTCTTATTTTGGGGCAAAAAGGAAGAAATTTCCCATATTTTGGGGCAAAAATGCAGAAATTTCACTTATTTCAGGATAATAAGTCAGAAATTTTCCTTATTTTGGGGCAAAAAAGAAAGAAATTCCTTTTGTTTTGGGGAAAAAAAGACAGATATTCCACTTATTTAGATGCAAAAAAGGAGAAAATCCCCTTATTTTGGAGCAAAAATGAAGAAATTTCCCTTTTTTATGGCAAAAAGCTATGCATTCTTCTTATTTTCGGGCAAAAAGGAAGAAATTCCCCATATTTTGGAGCAAATTGCACAAATTCCCCTAATTGTTGGGCAAAAAGGCAGAAATTCCCGATATGTTGGGGCAAAAAGACAGAAATTCTCCTTATTTTGCAGCAAACTCAGAAATTCCACTTATTTTGGGGCAAACTTCCAAAAATTTTCCTTATTTTAGGGCAAAATTGCAGAAATTTCACTTATTTGGGGGCAAAATTGCAGAAATTTCACTTATTTCAGGAAAAAAAAGCAGAAATTTTCTTATTTTGGGGCAAAATTGCAAAAATTTCACTTATTTTGGGGCAAAATTGCAGAAATTTCACTTATTTCAGGGAAAAAAGCAGAAATTTTCTTATTTTGGGGCAAAAAGGCAGAAATTTTCCATATTTTGGGGCAAAAATGCAGAAATTCCCCTTATTTTGAGGTAAAAAGTCTGAATTTCCTATTATTTGGCAGCAAAAAGGCAGAAATTTCCCTTATTTCAGGGTAATAAGTCAGAAATTTTCCTTATTTTGGGGCAAAAAAAACAGAAATTCCCTTTTTTGGGGGGGAAAAAGACAGAAATTCCACTTATTTAGAGGCAAAAATGCAGAAATTCCTTTTATTTTGGAGCAAAAATTAAGAAATTTCTTCTTTTTATGGCAAAAAAGTATGCATTCTTCTTATTTTCTGACAAAAAAGGCAGAAATTCCCCGTATTTTGTAGCAAAATTGCAGAAATTCCCATAAATGTGGGGCAAAAAGACAGAAATTCCCTATATGTTGGAGCAAAAAGACAGAAATTCTCGTTATTTTGGGGCAAAACTCAGAAATTTCACTTATTTTGGGGCAAGATTGCAGAAATTTCACTTATTTCAGAAAAAAAAGCAGAATTTTTTTTATTGAGGCAAAAAGGCTGAAATTTCTTTATTTTGGTACAAAATTGTAGAAATTTTTCTTATTTAGGGGCAAAAAGGCAGAGATTTCCCATATTTTGGGGCAAAAATGCAGAAATTTCCCTTATTTTGAGGTAAAAAGGCTGAAATTCCCCTTATTTGGGGGCAAAATTGCAGAAATTTCACTTATTTCAGGGTAATAAGTCAGATATTTTCCTTATTTTGGGGCAAAAAAGATAGAAATTCTTTTTTTTCGGGGGGGGGGGAAAGACAGAAATTCCACTTATTTAGAGGCAAAAATGCAGAAATTCCCCTTATTTTGGAGCAAAAATGAAGAAATTTCCCTTTTTTATGGAAAAAAGGTATGGATTCTTCTTATTTTCGGACAAAAAGGCAGAAATTCCCCGTATTTTGGAGCAAAATTGCAGAAATTTCCCTAAATGTGGGGCAAAAAGTCAGAAATTCCCTATATGTTGAGACAAAAAGACAGAAATTCTTTTTATTTAGGGGAAAACTCAGAAATTTCACTTGTTTTGGGGCAAAATTGCAGAAATTTCACTTATTTCAGAAAAAAAGCAGAAATTTTCTTATTTTGGGGCAAAAAGGCTGATTTTTCTTTTATTTTGGTACAAAATTTCAGAAATTTTTCTTATTTTGGCGCAAAAAGGCAGAAGTTTTCCATATTTTGGGGCAAAAATGCAGAAATTCCCCTTATTTTGAAGTAAAAAGGCTGAAATTCCCCTTATTTGGGGGCAAACAGGCAGAAATTTCTCTTATGTTGGGGCAAAATTGCAGAAATTTAACTTATTTCAGGGAAAAAAGGCAGAAATTTTCCTTATTTTGAAGCAAAAAAGACAGAAATTCCCTTTGTTTTGGGGGAAAAATACAGAAATTCCACTTATTTAGAGGCAAAAAAGCAGAAATTCCCCTTATTTTGGAGCAAAATTGCAGAAATTTTCCTTTTTTATGGCAAAAAGGTGTGCATTCTTCTTATTTTCCGGCAAAGAGGCATAAATTCCCCGTATTTTGGAGCAAAATTGCAGAAATTCCCCTAATTGTGGGGCAAAAAGGCAGAAATTTCCTATATGTTGGGGCAAAAAGACAGAAATCCTCCTTACTTTGGGGCAAAACTCAGAAATTCCACTTATTTTGGGGCAAAATTCCAGAAATTTCCCTAATTTTGGGGCAAAATTTCAGAAATTTTGCTTATTTTGGGGCAAAATTGCACAAATTTCACTTATTTCAGGGAAAAAAAGCAGAAATTTTCTTATTTTGTGGCAAAAAGGCAGAAATTTCTTTTATTTTGATACAAAATTGCAGAAATTTTTCTTATTTTGGGCAAAAAGGAAGAAATTTTCCATATTTTGGGGCAAAAATGCAGAAATTCCTTTTATTTTGGGTAAAAAGGCTGAAATTCCCCTTATTTGGGGGCAAAAAGGCAGAAATTTCCCTTATTTTGGGGCAAAATTGCAGAAATTTCACTTATTTCAGGGTAATAAGTCAGAAATTTTCCTTATTTTGGGGCAAAAAAGAGAGAAATTCCCTTTTTTGGGGAGGAAAAAACAGAAATTCCACTTATTTAGATGCAAAAAGGAGAAATTCCCCTTATTTTGGAGCAAAAATGAAGAAATTTCCCTTTTTTATGGAAAAAAGGTATGCATTCTTCTTATTTTCGGACAAAAAGGCAGAAATTCCCATATTTTGGAGCAAAATTGCAGAAATTCCCCTAATTGTGGGGCAAAAAGGCAGAAATTTTCTATATGTTGGGGCAAAAAGACAGAAATCGTCCTTATTTTGGGGCAAAACTCAGAAATTCCACTTATTTTGGGGCAAAATTCCAGAAATTTCCATTATTTTGGGGAAAGATTGCAGAAATTTCTCTTATTTTGGGGAAAAATTGCAGAAATTTCACTTATATCAGGGGAAAAAAGCAGAAATTTTCGTATTTTGTGGCAAAAAGGCAGAAATTTTCCATATTTTGGGGCAAAAATGCAGAAAATCTTCTTATTTTGAGGTAAAAAGGCTGAAATTCCCCTTATTTGGGGGCAAAAAGGCAGAAATTTCCCTTATTTTGAGGCAAAATTGCAGAAATTTCACTTATTTCAGGGTAATAAGTCAGAAATTTTCCTTATTTTGGGGCAAAATTGCAGAAATTTCACTTATTTTGGGCAAAATTGCAGAAATTTCACTTATTTCAGAAAAACAGCAGAAATTTTTTTATTTTGGGGCAAAAAGGCAGAAATTTCTTTTATTTTGGTACAAAATTGAAGAAATTTTTCTTATTTTGGAGCAAAAACGCAGAAATTTCCCATATTTTGGGGCAAAAATGCAGAAAATTTACTTATTTTGTGGTAAAAAGGCTGAAATTCCCCTTATTTGGGGGCAAAAAGGGAGAAATTTTTCTTATTTTGAGGCAAAATTGCAGAAATTTCACTTATTTCAGGGTAATAAGTCAGAAATTTTCCTTATCTTGGGGCAAAAAATACAGAAATTCCCTTTGTTTTGGGGGAAATAGACAGAAATTCCACTTATTTAGAGGCAAAAAAGCAGAAATTCCCCTTATTTTGGAGCAAAAATGAGGAAATTTCTCTTTTTTGTGGCAAAATGTATACATTCCCCTTATTTTCGGACTAAAAATCAGAAATTTCCCTGTATTTTGGAGCAAAATTCTAGAAATTCCTCTAATTGTGGGGCAAAAAGGAAGAAATTTCATTATTTTGTGGCAAAATTGCAAAAATTTCACTTATTTCAGGATAATAAGTCAGAAATTTTCCTTATTTTGGGGCAAAAAGGCAGAAATTCCTAATATTATGTGGCAAAAATGCAGAAATTCCCTTTATTTTGAGGTAAAAAGGCTGAAATTCCCCTTATTTGGGGGCAAAAAGGCAAAAATTTTCCTTATTTTGGGGCAAAATTGCAGAAATTTCACTTACTTCAGGGTAATAAGTCAGAAATTTTCCTTATTTAGGGGCAAAAAATACAGATATTACCTTCGTTTTGGGGGAAAAAGACAGAAATTCCACTTATTTAGAGGCAAAAAAGCAGAAATTCCCCTTATTTTGGAGCAAAAATGAAGAAATTTCCCTTTCTTATGGCAAAAAGTTATGCATTCTTCTTATTTTCGAACAAAAAGGCAGAAATTCCCCGTATTTTGGAGCAAAATTGCAGAAATTCCCCTAATTGTGGGGCAAAAAGGCAGAAATTCTCTATATGTTGGGGCGAAAAGACAGAAATTCTCCTTATTTTGGGGCAGAACTCAGAAATTCCACTTATTTTGGGGCAAAATTCCAGAGATTTCCCTTATTTTGGGGCAAAATTGCAGAAATTTCACTTATTTTGGGGCAAAATTTCAGAAATTTCACTTATTTCAAAAAAAGGCAATAATTTTCTTATTTTGGGGCAAAAAGGCAAAAATTTCTTTTATTTTGGTACAAAATTGCAGAAATTTTTCTTATTTTGGAGCAAAAAGGCAGAAATTTCCCATATTTTGGGGCAAAAATGCAGAAATTCCTCTTATTTTGAGGAAAAAGGCTTTAATTCCCCTTAATTATGGGCAAAAAGGCAGAAATTTCCTTATTTTGGGGCAAAATTGCAAAAATTTCACTTATTTCGGGGTAATAAGTAAGAAATTTTCCTTAATTTGGGGCAAAAAGGCAGAAATTCCTAATATTTTGTGGAAAAAATGCAGAAATTCCCCTTATTTTGAGGTAAAAAGGCTGAAATTCCCCTTATTTGGGGGCAAAAAGCAGAAATTTCACAAATTTTTAGGCAAAATTGCAGAAATTTGACTTATTTCAGGGTAATAAATCAGAAATTTCCCTTATTTTGGGGCAAAATAGACAGAAATTCCCTTTGTTTTGGGGGAAAAAACAGAAATTCCAATTATTTAGAGGAAAAAAGCAGAAATTCCCCTTATTTTGGAGCAAAAATGAAAAAATTTCACTTTTTTATAGCAAAAAGGTATGCATTCTTCTTATTTTCATACAAAAAGGCAGAAATTCCCCGTATTATGGAGCAAAATTGCAGAAATTCCCCTAATTGTGGGGCAAAAAGGCAGAAATTCCTTATATGTTGGGGCAAATAGACAGAAATTCTCTTTATTTTGTGGCAAAACTCAGAAATTTCACTTATTTTTGGGCAAAATTGCAGAAATTTCAGTTATTTAAGAAAAAAAAAGCAGAAATTTTCTTATTTTGGGGCAAAAAGGCAAAAATTTCTTTAATTTTGGTACAAAATTGCAGAATTTTTTCTTATTTTGGGGCAAAAAGGCAGAAATTTCCCATATTTTGAAGCAAAAACGCAGAAGTTCCCCTTATTTTGGGGTAAAAAGGCTGAAATTCCCTTATTTGGGGGCAAAAAAGCAGAAATTTCACTTATTTTGGGGCAAAATTGCAGAAATTTCACTTACTTCAAAGTAATAAGTCAAAAATTTTCCTTATTTTGGGGCAAAAAAGACAGAAATTCCCTTTGTTTTGGGGGAAAAAGACAGAAATTCCACTTATTTAGAGGCAAAAAAGCAGAAATTCCCATCATTTTAGAGCAAAAATGAAGAAATTTCCCTTTTTTATGGCAAAAAGGTATGCATTCTACTTATTTTCGGGCAAAAAGGCAGAAATTCCCCGTATTTGGGAGCAAATTTGCAGAAATTCCCCTAATTGTGGGGCAACAAGGCAGAAATTCCCTATATGTTGGGGCAAAAATACAGAAATTCTCCTTATTTTGGGGCAAAACTCAGAAATTCCACATATTTTGGGGCAAAATTCCAGAAATTTCCCTTATTTTGGGGCAAAATTGCAGAAATTTCACTTATTTTGGGCAAAATTGCAGAAATTTCACTTATTTCAGAAAAACAGCAGAAATTTTTTTATTTTGGGGCAAAAAGGCAGAAATTTCTTTTATTTTGGTACAAAATTGAAGAAATTTTTCTTATTTTGGAGCAAAAACGCAGAAATTTCCCATATTTTGGGGCAAAAATGCAGAAAATTTACTTATTTTGTGGTAAAAAGGCTGAAATTCCCCTTATTTGGGGACAAAAAGGGAGAAATTTTTCTTATTTTGAGGCAAAATTGCAGAAATTTCACTTATTTCAGGGTAATAAGTCAGAAATTTTCCTTATCTTGGGGCAAAAAATACAGAAATTCCCTTTGTTTTGGGGGAAATAGACAGAAATTCCACTTATTTAGAGGCAAAAAAGCAGAAATTCCCCTTATTTTGGAGCAAAAATGAGGAAATTTCTCTTTTTTGTGGCAAAATGTATACATTCCCCTTATTTTCGGACTAAAAATCAGAAATTTCCCTGTATTTTGGAGCAAAATTCTAGAAATTCCTCTAATTGTGGGGCAAAAAGGAAGAAATTTCATTATTTTGTGGCAAAATTGCAAAAATTTCACTTATTTCAGGATAATAAGTCAGAAATTTTCCTTATTTTGGGGCAAAAAGGCAGAAATTCCTAATATTATGTGGCAAAAATGCAGAAATTCCCTTTATTTTGAGGTAAAAAGGCTGAAATTCCCCTTATTTGGGGGCAAAAAGGCAAAAATTTTCCTTATTTTGGGGCAAAATTGCAGAAATTTCACTTACTTCAGGGTAATAAGTCAGAAATTTTCCTTATTTAGGGGCAAAAAATACAGATATTACCTTTGTTTTGGGGGAAAAAGACAGAAATTCCACTTATTTAGAGGCAAAAAAGCAGAAATTCCCCTTATTTTGGAGCAAAAATGAAGAAATTTCCCTTTCTTATGGCAAAAAGTTATGCATTCTTCTTATTTTCGGGCAAAAAGGCAGAAATTCCCCGTATTTTGGAGCAAAATTGCAGAAATTCCCCTAATTGTGGGGCAAAAAGGCAGAAATTCTCTATATGTTGGGGCGAAAAGACAGAAATTCTCCTTATTTTGGGGCAGAACTCAGAAATTCCACTTATTTTGGGGCAAAATTCCAGAGATTTCCCTTATTTGGGGGCAAAATTGCAGAAATTTCACTTATTTTGGGGCAAAATTTCAGAAATTTCACTTATTTCAAAAAAAAGCAGAAATTTTCTTATTTTGGGGCAAAAAGGCAAAAATTTCTTTTATTTTGGTACAAAATTGCAGAAATTTTTCTTATTTTGGAGCAAAAAGGCAGAAATTTCCCATATTTTGGGGCAAAAATGCAGAAATTCCTCTTATTTTGAGGAAAAAGGCTTTAATTCCCCTTAATTATGGGCAAAAAAGCAGAAATTTCCTTATTTTGGGGCAAAATTGCAAAAATTTCACTTATTTCAGGGTAATAAGTAAGAAATATTCCTTAATTTGGGGCAAAAAGGCAGAAATTCCTAATATTTTGTGGAAAAAATGCAGAAATTCCCCTTATTTTGAGGTAAAAAGGCTGAAATTCCCCTTATTTGGGGGCAAAAAGCAGAAATTTCACAAATTTTTGGGCAAAATTGCAGAAATTTGACTTATTTCAGGGTAATAAATCAGAAATTTCCCTTATTTTGGGGCAAAATAGACAGAAATTCCCTTTGTTTTGGGGGAAAAAGACAGTAATTCCACTTATTTACCGGCAAAAAAAGGAGAAATTCCCCTTATTTTGGAGCAAAAATGAAGATATTTCCCTTTTTTATGGCAAAAAGGTATGCATTCTTCATATTTTCGAACAAAAAGGCAGAAATTCCCCGTATTTGGAGCAAAATTGCAGAAATTCCCCTTATTGTGGGGCAAAAAGGCAGAAATTCCCTATACGTTGGGGCAAAAAAAACAAAAATTCTCCTTATTTTGGGGCAAAACTCAGAAATTCCACTTATTTGGGGCAAAATTCCAGAAATTTACCTTATTTTAGGGCAAAATTGCAGAAATTTCACTTATTTTGGGGCAAAATTGCAGCAATTTCACTTATTTCAGGGAAAAACGGCAGAAATTTTCCTTATTTTGGGGCAAAAAAGCAGAAATTCCTAATATTTTGTGGCAAAAATGCAGAAATTCCTCTTATTTTGAGGTAAAAAGGGTGAAATTCCCCGTATTTGGGGGCAAAAAGGCAGAAATTTCCCTTATGATGGGGCAAAATTGCAGAAATTTCACTTATTTCAGGGTAATAAGAATGAAATTTTCCTTATTTTGGACCAAAAATAGAGAAATTCCTTTGTTTTGGAAAAAAAAAAAACAGAAATTCCACTTATTTAGAGTCAAAAAGGCAGAAATTCCCCTTATTTTGGAGCAAAAATGAAGAAATTTCCCTTTTTTATGGCAAAAAGGTATGCATTCTTCTTATTTTCAGGCAAAAAGGCAGAAATTCCCCGTATTTTGAGCAACATTTCAGAAATTCCCCTAATTGTGGGGCAAAAAGGCAGAAATTCCCTATATGTTGGGGCAAAAAGACAAAAATTCTTCTTATTTTAGGGCAAAACTCAGAAATTCCACTTATTTTGGGGCAAAATTCCAGAGATTTCCCTTATTTTGGAGCAAAATTGCAGAAATTTCACTTATTTTGGGGCAAAATTGCAGAAATTTCACTTATTTCAAAGAAAAAAAGCAGAAATTTTCTTATTTTGGGGCAAAAAGGCAAAAATTTCCCATATTTTGAAGCAAAAATGCAGAAATGTCCCTTATTTTGAGGTAAAAAGGCTGAAATTCCCCTTATTTGGGGGCAAAAAGGCAGAAATTTCCCAAATTTTGGGGCAAAATTGCAGAAATTTGACTTATTTCAGGGTAATAAATCAGAAATTTTCCTTATTTTGGGGCAAAAAAGACAGAAATTCCCTTTGTTTTGGGAAAAAAAAGAGAAAGTCCAATTATTTAGAGGAAAAAAGCAGAAATTCTTCTTATTTTGGAGCAAAAATGAAAAAATTTCACTTTTTTATGGCAAAAAGGTATGCATTCTTCTTATTTTCGGACAAAACGGCAGAAATTCCCCGTATTATGGAGCAAAATTGCAGAAATTCCCCTAATTGTGGGGCAAAAAGGCAGAAATTCCTTATATGTTGGGGCAAAAAGACAGAAATTCTCCTTATTTTGTGGAAAAATTAAAAAATTTCCCTTATTATAGGGCAAAATTGCAGAAATTTCAGTTATTTCAGAAAAAAAAGCAGAAATTTTCTTATTTTGGGGCAAAAGGCAGAAATTTCTTTTATTTTGGTACAAAATTGCAGATTTTTTTCCTATTTTGGGGCAAAAAGGCAGAAATTTCCCATATTTTGGGGCAAAAATGCAGAAATTCCCCTTATTTTGGGGTAAAAATGCTGAAATTCCCTTATTTGGGGGCAAAAAAGCAGAAATTTCACTTATTTTGAAGCAAAATTGCAGAAATTTCACTTATTTCAGGGTAATAAGTCAGAAATTTTCCTTATTTTGGGGCAAAAAAGACAGAAATTCCCTTTGTTTTAGAGGAAAAAGACAGAAATTCCACTTATTTAGAGGCAAAAAAGCAGAAATTCCCCTCATTTTGGAGCAAAAATGAAGAACTTTCCCTTATTTATGGCAAAAAGTTATGCATTCTACTTATTTTCGGGCAAAAAGGCAGAAATTCTTCGTATTTTGGAGCAAAATTGCAAAAATTCCCCTAATTGTGGGGCAACAAGGTAGAAATTCCCTATATGTTGTGGCAAAAATACAGAAATTTTCTTTATTTTGGGGCAAAACTCAGAAATTCCACATATTTTGGGGCAAAATTTCAGAAATTTCACTTATTTCAGGGAAAAAAGGCAGAAATTTTCTTTTTTTTGGGGGGCAAAAAGGCTGAAATTCATAATATTTTGTGGCAAAAATGCAGAAATTCCCCTTACATTTAGGTAAAAAGGCTGAAATTCCCCATATTTGGGGGCAAAAAGGCAGAAATTTCCCTTATTTTGGGGCAAAATTTCAGAAATTTCACTTATTTTGGGCAAAATTGCAGAAATTTCACTTATTTCAGAAAAAAGCAGAAATTTTCTTATTTTGGGGCAAAAAGGCAGAAATTTCTTTTATTTTGGTACAAAATTGCAGAAATTTATCTTATTTTAGGGCTAAAACCCAGAAATTTCCCATATTTTGGGGCAAAAATGCAGAAATTTCCCTTATTTTGAGGTAAATAGGCTGAAATTCCCCTTATTTGGGGGCAAAAAGGGAGAAATTTTTCTTATTTTGAGGCAAAATTGCAGCAATTTCACTTATTTCAGGGTAATAAGTCAGAAATTTTCCTTATCTTGGGACAAAAAATAGAGAAGTTTTCTTAGTTTTGGGGGAAAAAGACAAAAATTCCACTTATTAAGAGGCAAAAAAGCAGAAATTCCCCTTATTTTGGAGCAAAAATGAAGAAATTTCCCTTTGTTGTGGCAAAAGGTATACATTCCCCTTATTTTCGGGCTAAAAATCAGAAATTCCCCGTATTTTGGAGCAAAATTCTAGAAATTCCCCTAATTGTGGGGCAAAAAGGCAGAAATTTCCTATATGTTAGGGCAAAAAGACAGAAATTTTCCTTATTTTGAAGCAAAACTCAGAAATTCCACTTATTTTGGGGCAAAATTTCAGAGATTTCCCTTATTTTGGGGCAAAATTCCAGAAATTTCCCTTATTTTGGGGCAAAATTGCAGAAATTTCACTTATTTCAGTGAAAAAAGGCTGAAATTTTCCTTATTTTGGGGCAAAAATGCAGAAATTCCTAATATTTTGTGGCAAAAATGCAGAAATTCCCCTTTTTTTAGGTAAAAAGAATGAAATTCCCCTTATTTGGGGGCAAAAAGGCAGAAATTTCCCTTATTTTGGGGAAAAATTGCAGAAATTTCACTTATTTCAGAATAATAAGTCAGAAATTTTTCTTATTTTGGGCAAAAAAGACAGAAATTCCCTTTGTTTTGGGAGAAAAATACATAAATTCCACTTATTTAGAGGCAAAAAAGCAGAAATTCTCCTTATTTTGGGGCAAAATTGCAGAAATTTCACTTACTTCAGGGTAATAAGTCAGAAATTTTTCATATTTTGGGGCAAAAAAGACAGAAATTACCTTTGTTTTGGGGGAAAAAGACAGAAATTTAACTTATTTAGAGGCAAAAAAGCAGAAATTCCCCTTATTTTGGAGCAAAAATGAACAAATTTCCCTTTTTTATGGCAAAAAATTATGCATTCTTCTTATTTTCGGGCAAAAAGGCAGAAATTCCCCGTATTTTGGAGCAAAATTGCAGAAATTCCCCTGATTGTGGGGCAAAAAGGCAGAAATTCCCTATATGTTGGGGCAAAAAGACAGAAATTCTCCTTATTTTGGGGCAGAACTCAGAAATTCCACTTATTTTGGGGCAAAATTCCAGAGATTTCCCTTATTTTGGGGCAAAATTGCAGAAATTTCACTTATTTTGGGGCAAAATTTCAGAAATTTCACTTATTTCAGGGAAAAAAGGCAGAAATTTTCCTTATTTCGGGGCAAAAAGGCAGAAATTCCTAATATTTTGTGGCAAAAATGCAGAAATTCCCCTTATTTTGAGGTAAAAAGGCTGAAATTCCCATTATTTGAGAGCAAAAAGGCAGAAATTTCTCTTATTTTGGGGCAAAATTGCAGAAATTTCACTTATTTCAGGGTAATAAGTCAGAAATTTTTCTTATTTTGGGGCAAAAAATACAGAAATTCCCTTTGTTTTGGGGGAAAAAGACAGAAATTCCACTTATTTAGATGGAAAAAAGCAGAAATTCCCCTTATTTTGGAGTAAAAATGAAGAAATTTCCCTTTTTTATGGCAAAAAGCTATGCATTCTTCTTATTTTCGGGCAAAAAGGCAGAAATTCCCCATATTTTGGAGCAAAATTGCAGAAATTCCCCTAATTGTGGGGCAAAAAGGAAGAAATTATCTATATGTTGGGGCAAAAAGACAGAAATTCTCCTTATTTTGGGGCAAAACTTAGAAATTCCACTTATTTTGGAGCAAAATTCCAGAAATTCCACTTATTTTGGGGCAAAATTGCCGAAATTTCACTTATTTTCGGGCAAAATTGCAGAAATTTCACTTATTTCAAAAAAAAAGCAGAAATTTTTTTTATTTTGGAGCCAAAAGGCAGAAATTTCCCATATTTTGGGGCAAAAATGCAAAAATTCCTTTTATTTTGAGGAAAAAGGTTGAAATTCCCCTTAATTGGGGGCAAAAAGGCAGAAATTTCCTAATTTTTGGGCAAAATTACAAAAATTTCACTTATTTCAGTGTAATAAGACAGAAATTTTCCTTATTTTGGGGAAAAAAGACAGAAATTCCCTTTGTTTTGGGGGAAAAAGACAGAAATTCCACTTATTTAGATGCAAAAAAGCAGAAATTCCCCTTATTTTGGAGCAAAAATGAAGAAATTTCCCTTTTTTATGGCAAAAAGCTATGCATTCTTCTTATTTTCGAGCAAAAAGGCAGAAATTCCCCATATTTTGGAGCAAAATTGCAGAAATTCCCCTAATTGTGGGGCAAAAAGGCAGAAATTCCCTATATGTTGGGGCAAAAAGACAGAAATTCTCCTTATTTTGGGGCAAAACTTAGAAATTCCACTTATTTTAAAGCAAAATTCCAGAAATTCCACTTATTTTGGGGCAAAATTGCCGAAATTTCACTTATTTTCGGGCAAAATTGCAGAAATTTCACTTATTTCAAAAAAAAAGCAGAAATTTTCTTATTTTGTAGCCAAAAGGCAGAAATTTCCCATATTTTGGGGCAAAAATGCAGAAATTCCTTTTATTTTGAGGATAAAGGTTGAAATTCCCCTTAATTGGGGGCAAAAAGGCAGAAATTTCCTTATTTTTGGGCAAAATTACAAAAATTTCACTTATTTCAGTGTAATAAGTAAGAAATTTTCCTTATTTTGGGGAAAAAAAACAGAAATTCCCTTTGTTTTTGGGGAAAAAGACAGAAATTCCACTTTTTTAGAGGCAAAAAATAGAAATTCCTTTTATTTTGGAGCAAAAATGAAGAAATTTCCCTTTTTTGTGGCAAAAGTTATACATTCCCCTTATTTTCAGGCTAAAAAGCAGAAATTCCCCGTATTTTAGAGCAAAATTGCAGAAATTCCCCTAATTGTGGGGCAAAAAGGCAGAAATTCCCTATATGTTAGGGCAAAAAACAGAAATTCTCCTTATTTTGGGTCAAAACTCAAAAATTCCACTTATTTTAAGGAAAAATTCCAGAAATTTCCCTTATTTTGGGGCAAAATTGCAGAAATTTCAGTTATTTTGGGGCAAAATTGCAGAAATTTCACTTAATTCAGTGAAAAAAGGCAGAAATTTTCCTTATTTTGGGGCAAAAAGGCAGAAATTCCTAATATTTTGTGGCAAAAATGCAGAAATTCCCCTTATATTCAGGTAAAAAGGCTTAAATTCCCCTTATTTGGGGGCAAAATGCAGAAATTTCCCTTATTTTTGGGCAAAATTGCAGAAATTTCACTTATTTCAGGGTAATAAGTCAGAAATTTTCCTTATTTTGGGCAAAAAAAAACCCAAAAATTCCCTTTGTTTTGGGGGAAAAATACATATATTCCAATTATTTAGAGGCAAAAAAGCAGAAATTCCCTTTATTTTGGGGCAAAATTGCAGAAATTTTACTTATTTCAGTGTAATAAGTCAGAAATTTCCCTTATTTTGGGGCAAAAAAGACAGAAATTACCTTTTTTTAAGGGAAAAAACAGAAATTCCACTTATTTAGAGGCAAAAACGCAGAAATTCCCCTTATTTTGGAGCAAAAATGAAGAAATTTCTCTTTTTTATGGGAAAAATTTATGCAATCTTCTTATTTTCGGACAAAAAGGCAGAAATTCCCTGTATTTTGGAGCAAAATTGCAGAAATTTCACTTATTTCAGGGTAATAAGTCAGAAATTTTCCTTATTTTGGGGCAAAAAAAGACAGAAATTCCCTTTGTTTTGTGGGAAAAAGACAGAAATTCCACTTATTTAGAGGCATGAAAGCAGAAATTCCCCTCATTTTGGAGCAAAAATGAAGAAATTTTCCTTTTTTATTGCAAAAAGGTATGCATTCTTATTATTTTCGGGCAAAAAAGCAGAAATTCTCCGTATTTGGAGGCAAAAATGTAGAAATTTCTCTTATTTTGAGGTAAAAGGCTGAAATTCCCCTTATTTGGTGGCAAAAATGCAGAAATTTCTCTGATTTTGGGGCAAAATTGCAGAAATTTCACTTATTTCAGGGTAATTAGTCAGAAATTTTCCTGATTTTGGAGGCAAAAAACAGAAATTCCCTTCGTTTTGAAGGAAAAAGACAGAAATTCTACTTTTTTAGAGGCAAAAAAGCAGAAATTCCGCTTATTTTGGAGCAAAAATGAAGAAATTTCACTTTTTAAGGGCAAAAAAATATGCATTCTTCTTATTTTTGGGCAAAAATGCAGAAATTCCCCTTATTTTGGAGCAAAATGCAGAAATGCCCCAAATTGTGGGGCAAAAAGGCAGAAATTCCCTATATGTTGTGGCAAAAAGACAGAAATTCTCCTTATTTAGGGGCAAAACTCAGAAATTCCACTTATTTTGGGGCAAAATTCCAATAATTTCCCTTATTTTGGGGCAAAATTGCAGAAATTTCAATTATTTTGGGCAAAATTGCAGAAATTTCACTTATTTCAGAAAAAAAACAGAAATTTTCTTATTTTGGGGCAAAAAGGCAGAAATTTCTTTTATTTTGGTACAAAATTGCAGAAATTTTTCTTATTTTGGGGCAAAAAGGCAGAAATTTCCCATATTTTGGGTCAAAAATGCAGAAAGTCCCCTTATTTTGAGGTAAAAAGGCTGAAATTCCCCTGATTTGGGGGCAAAAAACAGAAATTTCTTTTATTTTGAGGCAAAATTGCAGAAATTTCACTTATTTCAGGGTAATAAGTCAGAAATTTTCCTTATTTTGGGGCAAAAAAGACAGAAATTCCCTTTGTTTTGGGGGAAAAAGACAGAAATTCCACTTATTTAGAGGCAAAAAGGCAGAAATTCCTAATATTTTGTGGCAAAAATGCAGAAATTCCCCTTATTTTGAGGTAAAAAGGCTGAAATTCCCCTTATTTGGGAGCAAAAAGGCAGAAATTTCCATTATTTTGGGGCAAAATTGCAGAAATTTCACTTATTTCAGGGTAATAAGTCAGAAATTTTCCTTATTTTGGGGCAAAAAAGACAGAAATTCCCTTTGTTTTGGGGGAAAAAGACAGAAATTTCACTTAGTTAGATGCAAAAAATCAGAAATTCCCATTATTTTGGAGAAAAAATGAAGAAATTTCGTTTTTATATGGCAATAAGCTATGCATTCTTCTTATTTTCGGGAAAAATGCACAAATTCCCCATATTTTGGAGCAGAATTGCAGAAATTCCCATAATTGTGGGGCAAAAAGGCAGAAATTCCCCTAATTGTGGGGCAAAAAGACAGAAATTCTCTTTATTTTGGGTCAAAACTCAGAAATTCCATTTATTTTGGAGTAAAATTCCAGAAATTTCAATTATTTCGGGGCAAAATTGCAGAAATTTCAGTTATTTTGGGGCAAAATTTCAGCAATTTCACTTATTTAAAAAAAAAGCAGAAATTTTCTTATTTTGGAGCAAAAAGGCAGAAATTTCCCATATTTTCGGGCAAAAATGCAGAAATTCCTTTTATTTCGAGGAAAAAGGCTGAAATTCCCCTTAATTGGGGGCAAAAAGGCAGAAATTTTCTTATTTTGGGGCAAAATTGCAAAATTTCACTTATTTCATGGTAATAAGTCAGAAATTTTCCTTATTTTGGGGCAAAAAGACAGAAATTCCCTTTGTTTTGGGGGAAAAAGACTGAAATTGCACTTTTTTAGAGGCAAAAAAGCAGAAATTCCTTTTATTTTGGAGCAAAAATAAAGAAATTTCCCTTTTTTGTGGCAAAAGGTATACATTTCCCTTATTTTCAGGCTAAAAAGCAGAAATTCCCCGTATTTTGGAGCAAAATTGCAGAAATTCCCCTAATTGTGGGGCAGAAATGCAGAAATTCCTTATATGTTAGAGCAAAAAAACAGTAATTCTCCTTATTTTGGGGCAAAACTCATAAATTCCACATATTTTGGGGCAAAATTCCAGAAATTTCCCTTATTTTGGGGCAAAATTGCAGAAATTTCACTTATTTTGGGGCAAAATTGCAGAAATTTCACTTATTTCAGTGAAAAAAGGCAGAAATTTTCCTTATTTTGGGGCAAATAGGCAGAAATTCCTAATATTTTGTGGCAAAAATGCAGAAATTCCCCTTATTTTGAGGTAAAAAGGCTGAAATCTCCCTTATATAGGGGCAAAAAGGCAGAAATTTCCCTTATTTTGGGGCAAAATTGCAGAAATTTCACTTATTTCAGGGTAATAAGTCAGAAATTTTCCTTATTTTGGGCAAAAAAAACCCCAGAAATTCCCTTTGTTTGGGGGGAAAAATACATATATTCCACTTATTTAGAGGCAAAAAAGGAGAAATTCCTTTTATTTTGGCCAAAATTACAAAAATTTCACTTACTTCAGGGTAATAAGTCAGAAAATTTCCTTATTTTGGGGCAAAAAGACAGAAATTACCTTTGTTTTGGGGGAAAAAGACAGAAATTCCACTTATTTAGAGGCAAAAAAGCAGAAATTCCCCTTATTTTGGAAAAAAATGAACAAATTTCACTTTTTAAGGGCAAAAAGTTATGCATTCTTCTTATTTTCAGGCAAAAAGGCAGAAATTCCCCGTATTTTGGAGCAAAATTGCAGAAATTCCCCTAATTGTGTGGCAAAAAGACAGAAATTCTCCTTATTTTGTGTCAAAACTCAGTAATTCCACTTATTTTGGTTCAAAATTTCAGTAATTTCACTTATTTTGGGGAAAAATTGCAGAAATTTCACTTATTTCAGGGTAATAAATCAGAAATTTTCTTTATTTTGGGGCAAAAAAGACAAATTCCCTTTGTTTTGGTGGAAAAAGACAGAAATTCCACTTATTTAGAGGCAAAAAAGCAGAAATTCCCCTCATTTTGGAGCCAAAAATAGAAATTTCCCTTTTTTATGGCAAAAAGGTATGCATTCTTATTATTTTCGGACAAAAAAGGCAGAAATTCCCCGTATTTTGGAGCAAAATTGCAGAAATTCCTCTAATTGTGGGGCAAAAAGGCAGAAATTCCCTATATGTTGGGGCAAAAAATACAGAAATTCTTTTTATTTTATGGAAAAACTCAGAAATTTAACTTATTTTGGGGCAAAATTGCAGAAATTTCACTTATTTCAGAAATAAAAGCAGAAATTTTCTTATTTTGGGGCCAAAAGGCAGAAATTTCTTTTATTTTGTTACAAAATTGCAGAATTTTTTCTTATTTTGGGGCAAAAAGGCAGAAATTTCCCATATTTTGGGGCAAAAATGCAGAAATTTCTCTTATTTTGTGGTAAAAGGCTGAAATTCCCCTTATTTGGGGGCGAAAAAGCAGAAATTTCTCTTATTTTGGGGTAAAATAGCAAAAAATTTCACTTACTTCAGGGTAATAAGTCAGAAATTTTCCTTATTTTGGGGCCAAAAAAAGGAATTCCCTTTGTTTTGGTAGAAAAAGACAGAAATTCCACTTTTTTATAGGCAAAAAAGCAGAAATTCCCCTTATTTTGGACAAAAATGAAGAAATTTCACTTTTTAAGGGCAAAAAGTTATGCATTCTTCTTATTTTTGGGCAAAAAGGCAGAAATTCCCCTTATTTTGGAGCAAAATTGCAGAAATTTCCCAAATTGTGTGGCAAAAAGGCAGAAATTCCCTATATGTTGGGGCAATAAGACAGAAATTCTCCTTATTTTGGGGCAAAACTCAGAAATTCCACTTATTTTGGAGCAAAATTCCAGAAATTTCACTTATTTTGGGGCAGAATTGCAGAAATTAAAATTATTTTGGGGCAAAATTGCAGAAATTTCACTTATTTCAATAAAAAGCAGAAATTTTCTTATTTTGGGGCAAAAAGGCAGAAATTCTCTTTGTTTTTGAGGAAAAAGAAAGAAATTCTACTTTTTTAGAGGCAAAAAAGCAGAAATTCCTTTTATTTTGGAGCAAAAATGAAGAAATTTCTCTTTTTTGTGGCAAAAGGTATGCATTCCCCTTATTTTCAGGCTAAAAGGCAGAAATTCCCTGTATTTTAAAGCAAAACTGCAGAAATTCCCCTAATTGTGGGGCAAAAAGGCAGAAATTCCCTATATGTTAGGGCAAAAAACAGAAATTCTCCTTATATTGGGGCAAAACTCAGAAATTCCACTTATTTTGGGGCAACATTCCAGAAATTTCCCTTATTTTGGGACAAAATGGCAGAAATTTCACTTATTTTGTGGCAAAATTGCAGAAATTTCACTTATTTTAGTGAAAAAAGGCAGAAATTTTCCTTATTTTGGGGCATAAAGTCAGGAATTCTTAATAATTTGTGGCAAAAATGCAGAAATTCCCCGTATTTTGAGGTCAAAAGGCTGAAATTCTCCTTATTTGGGAGCAAAAAAGCAGAAATTTCCCTTATTTTGGGGCAAAATTGCAGAAATTTCACTTATTTCAGTCAGAAATTTTTCTTATTTTGGGCAAAAAAGACAGAAATTCCCTTTATTTTGGGGGAAAAATACATAAATTCCACTTATTTAGAGGCAAAAAAGCAGAAATTTCCCTTATTTTGGGGCAAAATTGTAGAAATTTCACTTCCATCAGGGTAATAAGTCAGAAATTTTTCTTATTTAGGGGCAAAAAAGACAGGAATTCTTTTTGGTTTTTGGGAAAAAGACAGAAATTCCACTTATTTAGAGGCAAAAAGCAGAAATTCCCCTTATTTTGGGGCAAAATTGCAGAAATTTCACTTATTTTGGGGCAAAATTGTAGAAATTTCACTTATTTCAAAAAAAAGCAGAAATTTTCTTATTTTGGAGCAAAAAGCCAGAAATTTCACTTATTTTGGGGCAAAATTGCAGAAATTTCACTTATTTCAGTGAAAAAAGGCAGAAAATTCCCATATTTTGGGGCAAAAATGCAGAAATTTCTCTTATTTTGAGGTAAAAGGCTGAAATTCCCCTTATTTGGGGGCGAAAAGGGAGAAATTTCTCTTATTTTGGGGTAAAATTGCAGAAATTTCACTTACTTCAGGGTAATAAGTCAGAAATTTTCCTTATTTTGGGGCCAAAAAAAAGAAATTCCCTTTGTTTTGGGAGAAAAAGACAGAAATTCCACTTTTTTATAGGCAAAAAAGCAGAAATTCCCCTTATTTTGGACAAAAATGAAGAAATTTCACTTTTTAAGGGCAAAAGTTATGCATTCTTCTTATTTTTGGGCAAAAAGGCAGAAATTCCCCTTATTTTGGAGCAAAATTGCAGAAATTTCCCAAATTGTGTGGCAAAAAGGCAGAAATTCCCTATATGTTGGGGCAATAAGACAGAAATTCTCCTTATTTTGGGGCAAAACTCAGAAATTCCACTTATTTTGGAGCAAAATTCCAGAAATTTCACTTATTTTGGGGCAGAATTGCAGAAATTAAAATTATTTTGTGGCAAAATTGCAGAAATTTCACTTATTTCAATAAAAAGCAGAAATTTTCTTATTTTGGGGCAAAAAGGCAGAAATTTTTTTTATTTTGGTACAAAATTGCCGAAATTTTTCTTATTTTGGAGTAAAAAGGCAGAAATTTCCCATATTTTGGGGCAAAAATGCAGAAATTCCTTTTATTTTGAGGAAAAAGGCTGAAATTCCCCTTAATTGGGGCCAAAAAGCAGAAATTTCCTTATTTTGGGACAAAATTGCAAAAATTTCACTTATTTCAGGGTAATAAGTCAGAAATTTTTCTTATTTAGGGGCAAAAAAGACAGGAAATCTTTTTGTTTTGGGGGAAAAAGACAGAAATTCCACTTATTTAGAGGCAAAAAGCAGAAATTCCCCTTATTTTGGGGCAAAATTGCAGAAATTTCACTTATTTTGGGGCAAAATTGTAGAAATTTCACTTATTTCAAAAAAAAGCAGAAATTTTCTTATTTTGGAGCAAAAAGCGAGAAATTTCACTTATTTTGGGGCAAAATTGCAGAAATTTCACTTATTTCAGTGAAAAAAGGCAGAAATTTCCCATATTTTGGGGCAAAAATGCAGAAATTTCTCTTATTTTGAGGTAAAAGGCTGAAATTCTCCTTATTTGGGGGCAAAAAGGCAGAAATTTCTCTTATTTTGGGGTAAAATTGCAGAAATTTCACTTACTTCAGAGTAAAAAGTCAGAAATTTTCCTTATTTTGGGGCCAAAAAAAAGAAATTCCCTTTGTTTTGGGAGAAAAAGACAGAAATTCCACTTTTTTATAGGCAAAATAGCAGAAATTCCCCTTATTTTGGACAAAAATGAAGAAATTTCACTTTTTAAGGGCAAAAAGTTATGCATTCTTCTTATTTATGGGCAAAAAGGCAGAAATTCCCCTTATTTTGGAGCAAAATTGCAGAAATTTCCCAAATTGTGGGGCAAAAAGGCAGAAATTCCCTATATGTTGGTGCAATAAGACAGAAATTCTCCTTATTTTGGGGCAAAACTCAGAAATTCCACTTATTTTGGAGCAAAATTCCAGAAATTTCACTTATTTTGGGGCAGAATTGCAGAAATTAAAATTATTTTGGGGAAAAATTGCAGAAATTTCACTTATTTCAATAAAAAGCAGAAATTTTCTTATTTTGGGGCAAAAAGGCAGAATTTTTTTTTATTTTGGTACAAAATTGCCGAAATTTTTCTTATTTTGGAGTAAAAAGGCAGAAATTTCCCATATTTTGGGGCAAAAATGCAGAAATTCCTTTTATTTTGAGGAAAAAGGCTGAAATTCCCCTTAATTGGGGGCAAAAAGGCAGAAATTTCCTTATTTTGGGGCAAAACTGCAAAAATTTCACTTATTTCAGGGTAATAAGTCAGAAATTTTCTTTATTTTGGGGCAAAAAGACAGAAATTCTCTTATTTTTTTAAGGAAAAAGAAAGAAATTCCACTTTTTTAGAGGCAAAAAAGCAGAAATTCCTTTTATTTTGGAGCAAAAATGAAGAAATTTCACTTTTTTGTGGCAAAAGGTATACATTCCCCTTATTTTCAGGCTAAAAGGCAGAAATTCCC
Source organism: Micromys minutus (assembly GCF_963924665.1). NCBI lineage: Eukaryota > Metazoa > Chordata > Mammalia > Rodentia > Muridae > Micromys > Micromys minutus. The sequence continues at coordinate 672,847 of NW_027667197.1, read as the reverse complement.
TGTATTTTAAAGCCAAACTGCAGAAATTCCTCTAATTGTGGGGCAAAAAGGCAGAAATTCACTATATGTTAGGGCAAAAAACAGAAATTCTCCTTATTTTGGGGCAAAACTCAGAAATTCCACTTATTTTGGGGCAAAATTCCAGAAATTTCCATTATTTTGGGACAAAATTGCAGAAATTTCACTTATTTTGTGCAAAATTGCAGAAATTTCACTTATTTCATTGAACAAAGGCAGAAATTTTCCTTATTTTGGGGCAAAAAGTCAGGAATTCCTAATATTTTGTGGCAAAAATGCAGAAATTCCCCTTATTTTGAGGACAAAAGGCTGAAATTCTTTTTATTTGGGAGCAAAAAAGCAGAAATTTCCCTTATTTTGGGGCAAAATTGCAGAAATTTCACTTATTTCAGTCAGAAATTTTCCTTATTTTGGGCAAAAAAGACAGAAATTCCCTTTGTTTTGGGGGAAAAATACATAAATTCCACTTATTTAGAGGCAAAAAAGCAGAAATTTCCCTTATTTGGGGGCAAAATTGTAGAAATTTCACTTACTTCAGGGTAATAAGTCAGAAATTTTTCTTATTTAGGGGCAAAAAAGACAGAAATCATTTTTGTTTTGGGCTGAAAAAGACAGAAATTCCACTTATTTAGAGGCAAAAAAGCAGAAATTCCCCTTATTTTGGGGCAAAATTGCAGAAATTTCACTTATTTTGGGGCAATATTGCAGAAATTTCACTTATTTCAAAAAAAGCAGAAATTTTCTTATTTTGGAGCAAAAAGGCAGAAATTTCCCATATTTTGGGGCAAAAATGCAGAAATTAGTTTTATTTTGAGGAAAAAGGCTGAAATTCCCCTTAATTTGGGCCAAAAAGCAGAAATTTCCTTATTTTGGGGCAAAATTGCAGAAATTTCACTTATTTTGGGGCAAAATTGCAGAAATTTCACTTATTTCAGTGAAAAAGGCAGAAATTTCCCTTATATGGGGGCAAAAAGGCAGAAATTTCCCTTATTTTGTACAAAAATTGCAGGAATTTCACTTATTTCAGGGTAATAAGTCGGAAATTTTCTTTATTTTGGGCAAAAAAAGACAGAAATTCCCTTTGTTTTGGAGGAAAAAATACATAAATTCCACTTATTTAGAGGCAAAAAAGCAGAAATTCCTTTTATTTTGGCAAATATTTCAGAAATTTCACTTACTTCAGGGTAATAAGTCAGAAATTTCATTATTTTGGGGCAAAAAATACAGAAATTACCTTTGTTTTGGGGGAAAAAGACAGAAATTCCACTTATTTAGAGGCAAAAAAGCAGAAGTTCCCTTTATTTTGGAGCAAAAATGAAGAAATTTCCCTTTTTTATGGGAAAAACTTATGCATTCTTAATATTTTCGGGCAAAAAGGGAGAAATTCCCCGTATTTTGGAGTAAAATTGCAGAAATTCCCCAAATTGTGGGGCAAAATGACAAAAATTCTCCTTATTTTGGGTCAAAACTCAGAAATTCCACTTATTTTGAAACAAAATTTCAATAATTTCACTTATTTTGGGGCAAAATTGTAGAAATTTCACTTATTTCAGTGTAATAAGTCAGAAATTATCCTTATTTTGGGGCAAAAAAGACAAATTCCCTTTGTTTTGGGGGAAAAAGACAGAAATTCCACTTATTTAGTGGCAATAAAGCAGAAATTCCCCTCATTTTGGAGCAAAAAGAAGAAATTTCCCTTTTTTATGGCAAAAAGGTATGCATTCTTATTATTTTCGGACAAAAAAGGCAGAAATTATCCGTATTTTGGAGAAAATTGCAGACATTCCTCTAATTGTGGGGCAAAAAGGCAGAAATTCTCTATATGTTGGGGCAAAAAGACAGAAATTCTCCTTATTTTAGGGAAAAATTCTGAAATTTAACTTATTTTGGGGCAAAATTGCAAAAATTTCACTTATTTCAGAAATAAAAGCAGAAATTTTCTTATTTTGGGGCCAAAAGGCAGAAATTTCTTTTATTTTGTTACAAAATTGCAGAATATTTTCTTATTTTGGGGCAAAAAGTCAGAAATTTCCCATATTTTGGGGCAAAAATGCAGAAATTTCTCTTATTTTGAGGTAAAAGGCTGAAATTCCCCTTATTTGGGGGCAAAAAGTCAAAAATTTCTCATATTTTGGGGCAAAATTGCAGAAATTTCACTTATTTAGGGCAAAATTGCAGAAATTTCACTTATTTCAAAAAAAGCAGAAATTTTCTTATTTTGGAGCAAAAAGGCAGAAATTTCTCATATTTTGGGACAAAAATACAGAAATTCCGTTTATTTTGAGGAAAAAGGCTGAAATTCCCCTTAATTGGGGGCAAAAAGGCAGAAATTTCCTTATTTTGGGGCAAAACTGCAAAAATTTCACTTATTTCAGGGTAATAAGTCAGAAATTTTTTTTATTTTGGGGCAAAAAGACAGAAATTCCCTTTGTTTTTGGGGAAAAAGACAGAAATTCCAATTTTTAGAGGCAAAAAAGCTGAAATTCCTTTTATTTTGGAGCAAAAATGAAGAAATTTCCATTTTTGTGGCAAAAGGTATACATTCCCCTTATTTTCAGGCTAAAAAGCAGAAATTCCCTGTATTTTGGAGCAAAATTGCAGAAATTCCCCTAATTGTGGGGCAAAAATGCAGAAATTCCCTATATGTTAGTGCAAAAAACAGAAATTCTCCTTATTTTGGGGCAAAACTCAGAAATTCCACTTATTTTGGGGCAAAATTCCAGAAATTTCCCTTATTTTGGGGCAAAATTGCAGAAATTTCACTTATTTTGAGGAAAAATTGCAGAAATTTCACTTATTTCAGTGAAAAAAGGCAGAAATTTCCCATATTTTGGGGCAAAAATGCAGAAATTTCTCTTATTTTGAGGTAAAAGGCTGAATCCCCCTTATTTGAGAGCAAAAAGGCAGAAATTTCTCTTATTTTGGGGTAAAATTGCAGAAATTTCACTTATTTCAGGGTAATAAGTCAGAAATTTTCCTTATTTTGGGGCCAAAAAACAAAAATTCCCTTTGTTTTGGGAGAAAAAGACAGAAATTCCACTTTTTTAGAGGCAAAAAAGCAGAAATTTCCATTATTTTGGAGCAAAAATGAAGAAATTTCACTTTTTAAGGGCAAAAAGGTATGCATTCTTCTTATTTTTGGGCAAAAAGGCAGAAATTCCCCTTATTTTGGAACAAAATTGCAGAAATTTCTCAAATTGTTGGGCAAAAAGGCAGAAATTCCCTATATGTTGGGGCAAAAAGACAGAAATTCTCCTTATTTTGGGGCAAAACTCAGAAATTCCACATATTTTGGAACAAAATTCCAGAAATTTCACTTATTTTGGGGTAAAAATTGCAGAAATTACAATTATTTTGGGGCAAAATTGCAGAAATTTCACTTATTTCAAAAAAAAGCAGAAATTTTCTTATTTTGGGGCAAAAAGGAAGAAATTTCCCATATTTTGGGGCAAAAATGCAGAAATTTCTTTTATTTTGAGGAAAAAGGCTGAAATTATCCTTAATTTAGGGAAAAAAGGCAGAAATTTCCTTATTTTTGGCAAAATTGCAAAAATTTCACTTATTTCAGGGTAATAAGTCAGAAATTTTCCTTATTTTGGGGCAAAAAGACAGAAATTCCCTTTGTTTTTGGGGAAAAAGACAGAAATTGCACTTTCTTAGAGGCAAAAAAGCAGAAATTCCTTTTATTTTGGAGCCAAAATGAAGAAATTTCCCTTTTTTGTGGCAAAAGGTATACATTCCCCTTATTTTCAGGCTAAAAAGCAGAAATTCCCCGTATTTTGGAGCAAAATTGCAGAAATTCCACTAATTGTGGGGCAAAAATGCAGAAATTCCCTATATGTTAGGGCAAAAAAACAGAAATTCTCCTTATTTTGGTGGCAAAACTCAGAAATTCCACTTATTTTCGGGCCAAATTCCAGAAATTTGCCTCATTTTGGGGCAAAATTGCCGAAATTTCACTTATTTTGGGGCAAAATTGCAGAAATTTCACATATTTCAGTGAAAAAAGGCAGAAATTTTCCTTATTTTGGGGCAAAAAGGCAGAAATTCCTAATATTTTGTGGCAAAAATGCAGAAATTCCCCTTATTTTGAGGTAAAAAGGCTGAAATTTCCCTTATATGGGGGCAAAAAGGCAGAAATTTCCCTTATTTTGGGACAAATTTGCAGAAATTTCACTTATTTCAGGGTAATAAGTCAGAAATTTTCCTTATTTTGGGCAAAAAAAGACAGAAATTCCCTTTGTTTTTGGGGAAAAATACATAAATTCCACTTATTTAGAGGCAAAAAAGCAGAAATTCCTTTATTTTGGCCAAAATTGCAGAAATTTCACTTACTTCAGGGTAATAAGTCAGAAAATTTCCTTATTTTGGGGCAAAAAAGACAGAAATTACCTTTGTTTTGGGGGAAAAAGACAGAAATTCCACTTATTTAGAGGCAAAAAAGCAGAAATTCCCCTTATTTTGGAGCAAAAATGAAGAAATTTCCATTTTTTATGGGAAAGAGTTATGCATTCTTCTTATTTTCAGGCAAAAAGGCAGAAATTCCCCGTATTTTGGAGCAAAATTGCAGAAATTCCCCTAATTGTGGGGCAAAAATACAGAAATTCTCCTTATTTTGAGTCAAAACTCAGAAATTCCACTTATTTTGGGTCAAAATTTCAATAATTTCACTTATTTTGGGGCAAAATTGCAGAAATTTCACTTATTTCAGGGTAATAAGTCAGAAATTTTTCTTATTTTGGGGCAAAAAAGACAAATTCTCTTTGTTTTGGGGGAAAAAGACAGAAATTCCACTTTTTTATAGGCAAAAAAGCAGAAATTCCCCTTATTTTGGACAAAAATGAAGAAATTTCACTTTTTAAGGGCAAAAAGTTATGCATTCTTCTTATTTTTGGGCAAAAAGGCAGAAATTCCCCTTATTTTGGAGCAAAATTGCAGAAATTTCCCAAATTGTGGGGCAAAAAGGCAGAAATTCCCTATATGTTGGGGCAATAAGACAGAAATTCTCCTTATTTTGGGGCAAAACTCAGAAATTCCACTTATTTCGGAGCAAAATTCCAGAAATTTCACTTATTTTGGGGCAGAATTGCAAAAATTAAAATTATTTTGGGGCAAAATTGCAGAAATTTCACTTATTTCAATAAAAAGCAGAAATTTTCTTATTTTGGGGCAAAAAGGCAGAAATTCTCTTTGTTTTTGAGGAAAAAGAAAGAAATTCTCCTTTTTTAGAGGCAAAAAAGCAGAAATTCCTTTTATTTTGGAGCAAAAATGAAGAAATTTCTCTTTTTTGTTTCAAAAGGTATGCATTCCCCTTATTTTCAGGCTAAAAGGCAGAAATTCCCTGTATTTTAAAGCAAAACTGCAGAAATTCCCCTAATTGTGGGGCAAAAAGGCAGAAATTCCCTATATGTTAGGGCAAAAAACAGAAATTCTCCTTATTTTGGGGCAAAACTCAGAAATTCCACTTATTTTGGGGCCACATTCCAGAAATTTCCCTTATTTTGGGACAAAATTGCAGAAATTTCACTTATTTTGTGGCAAAATTGCCGAAATTTCACTTATTTCAGTGAAAAAAGGCAGAAATTTTCCTTATTTTGGGGCAAAAAGTCAGGAATTCCTAATATTTTGTGGCAAAAATGCAGAAATTCCCCTTATTTTGAGGTCAAAAGGCTGAAATTCTCCTTATTTGGGAGCAAAAAAAGCAGAAATTTCCCTTATTTTGGGGCAAAATTGCAGAAATTTCACTTATTTCAGTCAGAAATTTTTCTTATTTTGGGCAAAAAAGACAGAAATTCCCATTAATTTATGGGAAAAATACATAAATTCCACTTATTTAGAGGCAAAAAAGCAGAAATTTCCCTTATTTTGGGGCAAAATTGTAGAAATTTCACTTACTTCAGGGTAATAAGTCAGAAATTTTTCTTATTTAGGGGCAAAAAAGACAGGAATTCTTTTTGTTTTGGGGGAAAAAGAAAAATTCCACTTATTTAGAGGCAAAAAGCAGAAATTCCCCTTATTTTGGGGCAAAATTGCAGAAATTTCACTTATTTTGGGGCAAAATTGTAGAAATTTCACTTATTTCAAAAAAAAAGCAGAAATTTTCTTATTTTGGAGCAAAAAGCCAGAAATTTCACTTATTTTGGAGCAAAATTGCAGAAATTTCACTTATTTCAGTCAGAAATTTTTCTTATTTTGGGCAAAAAAGACAGAAATTCCCATTATTTTGGGGGAAAAATACATAAATTCCACTTATTTAGAGGCAAAAAAGCAGAAATTTCCCTTATTTTGGGGCAAAATTGTAGAAATTTCACTTACTTCAGGGTAATAAGTCAGAAATTTTTCTTATTTAGGGGCAAAAAAGACAGGAATTCTTTTTGTTTTGGGGGAAAAAGAAAAATTCCACTTATTTAGAGGCAAAAAGCAGAAATTCCCCTTATTTTGGGGCAAAATTGCAGAAATTTCACTTATTTTGGGGCAAAATTGTAGATATTTCACTTATTTCAAAAAAAAAAAGCAGAAATTTTCTTATTTTGGAGCAAAAAGCCAGAAATTTCACTTATTTTGGAGCAAAATTGCAGAAATTTCACTTATTTCAGTGAAAAAAGGCAGAAATTTCCCATATTTTGGGGCAAAAATGCAGAAATTTCTCTTATTTTGAGGTAAAAGGCTGAAATTCCCATTATTTGGGGGCGAAAAGGCAGAAATTTCTCTTATTTTGGGGTAAAATTGCAGAAATTTCACTTACTTCAGGGTAATAAGTCAGAAATTTTCCTTATTTTGGGGCCAAAAAAAAGAAATTCCCTTTGTTTTGGGAGAAAAAGACAGAAATTCCACTTTTTTATAGGCAAAATAGCAGAAATTCCCCTTATTTTGGACAAAAATGAAGAAATTTCACTTTTTAAGGGCAAAAAGTTATGCATTCTTCTTATTTTTGGGCAAAAAGGCAGAAATTCCCCTTATTTTGGAGCAAAATTGCAGAAATTTCCCAAATTGTGGGGCAAAAAGGCAGAAATTCCCTATATGTTGGGGCAATAAGACAGAAATTCTCCTTATTTTGGGGCAAAACTCAGAAATTCCACTTATTTTGGAGCAAAATTCCAGAAATTTCACTTATTTTGGGGCAGAATTGCAGAAATTAATATTATTTTGGGGCAAAATTGCAGAAATTTCACTTATTTTGGGGCAAAATTGTAGAAATTTCACTTATTTCAAAAAAAAAGCAGAAATTTTCTTATTTTGGAGCAAAAAGCCAGAAATTTCACTTATTTTGGAGCAAAATTGCAGAAATTTCACTTATTTCAGTCAGAAATTTTTCTTATTTTGGGCAAAAAAGACAGAAATTCCCATTATTTTGGGGGAAAAATACATAAATTCCACTTATTTAGAGGCAAAAAAGCAGAAATTTCCCTTATTTTGGGGCAAAATTGTAGAAATTTCACTTACTTCAGGGTAATAAGTCAGAAATTTTTCTTATTTAGGGGCAAAAAAGACAGGAATTCTTTTTGTTTTGGGGGAAAAAGAAAAATTCCACTTATTTAGAGGCAAAAAGCAGAAATTCCCCTTATTTTGGGGCAAAATTGCAGAAATTTCACTTATTTCGGGGCAAAATTGTAGATATTTCACTTATTTCAAAAAAAAAAGCAGAAATTTTCTTATTTTGGAGCAAAAAGCCAGAAATTTCACTTATTTTGGAGCAAAATTGCAGAAATTTCACTTATTTCAGTGAAAAAAGGCAGAAATTTCCCATATTTTGGGGCAAAAATGCAGAAATTTCTCTTATTTTGAGGTAAAAGGCTGAAATTCCCATTATTTGGGGGCGAAAAGGCAGAAATTTCTCTTATTTTGGGGTAAAATTGCAGAAATTTCACTTACTTCAGGGTAATAAGTCAGAAATTTTCCTTATTTTGGGGCCAAAAAAAAGAAATTCCCTTTGTTTTGGGAGAAAAAGACAGAAATTCCACTTTTTTATAGGCAAAATAGCAGAAATTCCCCTTATTTTGGACAAAAATGAAGAAATTTCACTTTTTAAGGGCAAAAAGTTATGCATTCTTCTTATTTTTGGGCAAAAAGGCAGAAATTCCCCTTATTTTGGAGCAAAATTGCAGAAATTTCCCAAATTGTGGGGCAAAAAGGCAGAAATTCCCTATATGTTGGGGCAATAAGACAGAAATTCTCCTTATTTTGGGGCAAAACTCAGAAATTCCACTTATTTTGGAGCAAAATTCCAGAAATTTCACTTATTTTGGGGCAGAATTGCAGAAATTAATATTATTTTGGGGCAAAATTGCAGAAATTTCACTTATTTTGGGGCAAAATTGTAGAAATTTCACTTATTTCAAAAAAAAAGCAGAAATTTTCTTATTTTGGAGCAAAAAGCCAGAAATTTCACTTATTTTGGAGCAAAATTGCAGAAATTTCACTTATTTCAGTCAGAAATTTTTCTTATTTTGGGCAAAAAAGACAGAAATTCCCATTATTTTGGGGGAAAAATACATAAATTCCACTTATTTAGAGGCAAAAAAGCAGAAATTTCCCTTATTTTGGGGCAAAATTGTAGAAATTTCACTTACTTCAGGGTAATAAGTCAGAAATTTTTCTTATTTAGGGGCAAAAAAGACAGGAATTCTTTTTGTTTTGGGGGAAAAAGAAAAATTCCACTTATTTAGAGGCAAAAAGCAGAAATTCCCCTTATTTTGGGGCAAAATTGCAGAAATTTCACTTATTTTGGGGCAAAATTGTAGATATTTCACTTATTTCAAAAAAAAAAGCAGAAATTTTCTTATTTTGGAGCAAAAAGCCAGAAATTTCACTTATTTTGGAGCAAAATTGCAGAAATTTCACTTATTTCAGTGAAAAAAGGCAGAAATTTCCCATATTTTGGGGCAAAAATGCAGAAATTTCTCTTATTTTGAGGTAAAAGGCTGAAATTCCCATTATTTGGGGGCGAAAAGGCAGAAATTTCTCTTATTTTGGGGTAAAATTGCAGAAATTTCACTTACTTCAGGGTAATAAGTCAGAAATTTTCCTTATTTTGGGGCCAAAAAAAAGAAATTCCCTTTGTTTTGGGAGAAAAAGACAGAAATTCCACTTTTTTATAGGCAAAATAGCAGAAATTCCCCTTATTTTGGACAAAAATGAAGAAATTTCACTTTTTAAGGGCAAAAAGTTATGCATTCTTCTTATTTTTGGGCAAAAAGGCAGAAATTCCCCTTATTTTGGAGCAAAATTGCAGAAATTTCCCAAATTGTGTGGCAAAAAGGCAGAAATTCCCTATATGTTGGGGCAATAAGACAGAAATTCTCCTTATTTTGGGGCAAAACTCAGAAATTCCACTTATTTTGGAGCAAAATTCCAGAAATTTCACTTATTTTGGGGCAGAATTGCAGAAATTAAAATTATTTTGGGGCAAAATTGCAGAAATTTCACTTATTTCAATAAAAAGCAGAAATTTTCTTATTTTGGGGCAAAAAGGCAGAAATTTTTTTTATTTTGGTACAAAATTGCCGAAATTTTTCTTATTTTGGAGTAAAAAGGCAGAAATTTCCCATATTTTGGGGCAAAAATGCAGAAATTCCTTTTATTTTGAGGAAAAAGGTTGAAATTCCCCTTAATTGGGGGCAAAAAGGCAGAAATTTCCTTATTTTGGGGCAAAATTGCAGAAATTACAATTATTTTGTGGCAAAATTGCACAAATTGCACTTATTTCAAAAAAAAGCAGAAATTTTCTTATTTTGGGGCAAAAAGGAAGAAATTTCCCATATTTTGGGGCAAAAATGCAGAAATTTCTTTTATTTTGAGGAAAAAGGCTGAAATTCTCCTTAATTTAGGGGAAAAAGGCAGAAATTTCCTTATTTTTGGGCAAAATTGCAAAAATTTCACTTATTTCAGGGTAATAAGTCAGAAATTTTCCTTATTTTGGGGCAAAAATACAGAAATTCTTTTTGTTTTTGGGGAAAAAGACAGAAATTGCACTTTTTTAGAGGCAAAAAAGCAGAAATTCCTTTTATTTTGGAGCCAAAATGAAGAAATTTCCCTTTTTTGTGGCAAAAGGTATACATTCCCCTTATTTTCAGGATAAAAAGCAGAAATTCCCCGTATTTTGGAGCAAAATTGCAGAAATTCCACTAATTGTGGGGCAAAAATGCAGAAATTCCCTATATGTTAGGGCAAAAAAACAGAAATTCTCCTTATTTTGGTGGCAAAACTCAGAAATTCCACTTATTTTCGGGCAAAATTCCAGAAATTTGCCTCATTTTGGGGCAAAATTGCCGAAATTTCACTTATTTTGGGGCAAAATTGCAGAAATTTCACTTATTTCAGTGAAAAAAGGCAGAAATTTTCCTTATTTTGGGGCAAAAGGGCAGAAATTCCTAATATTTTGTGGCAAAAATGCAGAAATTCCCCTTATTTTGAGGTAAAAAGGCTGAAATTTCCCTTATATGGGGGCAAAAAGGCAGAAATTTCCCTTATTTTGGGACAAATTTGCAGAAATTTCACTTATTTCAGGGTAATAAGTCAGAAATTTTCCTTATTTTGGGCAAAAAAAGACAGAAATTCCCTTTGTTTTGGGGGAAAAATACATAAATTCCACTTATTTAGAGGCAAAAAAGCAAAAATTCCTTTTATTTTGGCCAAAATTGCAGAAATTTCACTTACTTCAGGGAAATAAGTCAGAAAATTTCCTTATTTTGGGGCAAAAAATACAGAAATTACCTTTGTTTTGGGGGAAAAAGACAGAAATTCCACTTATTTAGAGGCAAAAAAGCAGAAATTCCCCTTATTTTGGAGCAAAAATGAAGAAATTTCCATTTTTTATGGGAAAGAGTTATGCATTCTTCTTATTTTCAGGCAAAAAGGCAGAAATTCCCCGTATTTTGGAGCAAAATTGCAGAAATTCCCCTAATTGTGGGGCAAAAATACAGAAATTCTCCTAATTTTGAGTCAAAACTCAGAAATTCCACTTATTTTGGATCAAAATTTCAATAATTTCACTTATTTTGGGGCAAAATTGCAGAAATTTCACTTATTTCAGGGTAATAAGTCAGAAATTTTTCTTATTTTGGGGCAAAAAAGACAAATTCTCTTTGTTTTGGGGGAAAAAGACAGAAATTCCACTTTTTTATAGGCAAAAAAGCAGAAATTCCCCTTATTTTGGACAAAAATGAAGAAATTTCACTTTTTAAGGGCAAAAAGTTATGCATTCTTCTTATTTTTGGGCAAAAAGGCAGAAATTCCCCTTATTTTGGAGCAAAATTGCAGAAATTTCCCAAATTGTGGGGCAAAAAGGCAGAAATTCCCTATATGTTGGGGCAATAAGACAGAAATTGTCCTTATTTTGGGGCAAAACTCAGAAATTCCACTTATTTCGGAGCAAAATTCCAGAAATTTCACTTATTTTGGGGCAGAATTGCAGAAATTAAAATTATTCTGGGGCAAAATTGCAGAAATTTCACTTATTTCAATAAAAAGCAGAAATTTTCTTATTTTGGGGCAAAAAGGCAGAAATTCTTTTTGTTTTTGAGGAAAAAGAAAGAAATTCTACTTTTTTAGAGGCAAAAAAGCAGAAATTCCTTTTATTTTGGAGCAAAAATGAAGAAATTTCTATTTTTTGTGGCAAAAGGTATGCATTCCCCTTATTTTCAGGCTAAAAGGCAGAAATTCCCTGTATTTTAAAGCAAAACTGCAGAAATTCCCCTAATTGTGGGGCAAAAAGGCAGAAATTCCTTATATGTTAGGGCAAAAAACAGAAATTCTCCTTATTTTGGGGCAAAACTCAGAAATTCCACTTATTTTGGGGCCACATTCCAGAAATTTCCCTTATTTTGGGACAAAATTGCAGAAATTTCACTTATTTTGTGGCAAAATTGCCGAAATTTCACTTATTTCAGTGAAAAAAGGCAGAAATTTTCCTTATTTTGGGGCAAAAAGTCAGGAATTCCTAATATTTTGTGGCAAAAATGCAGAAATTCCCCTTATTTTGAGGTCAAAAGGCTGAAATTCTCCTTATTTGGAGCAAAAAAGCAGAAATTTCCCTTATTTTGGGGCAAAATTGCAGAAATTTCACTTATTTCAGTCAGAAATTTTTCTTATTTTGGGCAAAAAAGACAGAAATTCCAATTAATTTATGGGAAAAATACATAAATTCCACTAATTTAGAGGCAAAAAAGCAGAAATTTCCCTTATTTTGGGGCAAAATTGTAGAAATTTCACTTACTTCAGGGTAATAAGTCAGAAATTTTTCTTATTTAGGGGCAAAAAAGACAGGAATTCTTTTTGTTTTGGGGGAAAAAGAAAAATTCCACTTATTTAGAGGCAAAAAGCAGAAATTCCCCTTATTTTGGGGCAAAATTGCAGAAATTTCACTTATTTTGGGGCAAAATTGTAGAAATTTCACTTATTTCAAAAAAAAAGCAGAAATTTTCTTATTTTGGAGCAAAAAGCCAGAAATTTCACTTATTTTGGAGCAAAATTGCAGAAATTTCACTTATTTCAGTCAGAAATTTTTCTTATTTTGGGCAAAAAAGACAGAAATTCCCATTATTTTGGGGGAAAAATACATAAATTCCACTTATTTAGAGGCAAAAAAGCAGAAATTTCCCTTATTTTGGGGCAAAATTGTAGAAATTTCACTTACTTCAGGGTAATAAGTCAGAAATTTTTCTTATTTAGGGGCAAAAAAGACAGGAATTCTTTTTGTTTTGGGGGAAAAAGAAAAATTCCACTTATTTAGAGGCAAAAAGCAGAAATTCCCCTTATTTTAGGGCAAAATTGCAGAAATTTCACTTATTTTGTGGCAAAATTGTAGATATTTCACTTATTTCAAAAAAAAAAGCAGAAATTTTCTTATTTTGGAACAAAAAGCCAGAAATTTCACTTATTTTGGAGCAAAATTGCAGAAATTTCACTTATTTCAGTGAAAAAAGGCAGAAATTTCCCATATTTTGGGGCAAAAATGCAGAAATTTCTCTTATTTTGAGGTAAAAGGCTGAAATTCCCATTATTTGGGGGCGAAAAGGCAGAAATTTCTCTTATTTTGGGGTAAAATTGCAGAAATTTCACTTACTTCAGGGTAATAAGTCAGAAATTTTCCTTATTTTGGGGCCAAAAAAAAGAAATTCCCTTTGTTTTGGGAGAAAAAGACAGAAATTCCACTTTTTTATAGGCAAAATAGCAGAAATTCCCCTTATTTTGGACAAAAATGAAGAAATTTCACTTTTTAAGGGCAAAAAGTTATGCATTCTTCTTATTTTTGGGCAAAAAGGCAGAAATTCCCCTTATTTTGGAGCAAAATTGCAGAAATTTCCCAAATTGTGTGGCAAAAAGGCAGAAATTCCCTATATGTTGGGGCAATAAGACAGAAATTCTCCTTATTTTGGGGCAAAACTCAGAAATTCCACTTATTTTGGAGCAAATTCCAGAAATTTCACTTATTTTGGGGCAGAATTGCAGAAATTAAAATTATTTTGGGGCAAAATTGCAGAAATTTCACTTATTTCAATAAAAAGCAGAAATTTTCTTATTTTGGGGCAAAAAGGCAGAAATTTTTTTTATTTTGGTACAAAATTGCCGAAATTTTTCTTATTTTGGAGTAAAAAGGCAGAAATTTCCCATATTTTGGGGCAAAAATGCAGAAATTCCTTTTATTTTGAGGAAAAAGGTTGAAATTCCCCTTAATTGGGGGCAAAAAGGCAGAAATTTCCTTATTTTGGGGCAAAATTGCAGAAATTACAATTATTTTGTGGAAAAATTGCACAAATTGCACTTATTTCAAAAAAAAGCAGAAATTTTCTTATTTTGGGGCAAAAAGGAAGAAATTTCCCATATTTTGGGGCAAAAATGCAGAAATTTCTTTTATTTTGAGGAAAAAGGCTGAAATTCTCCTTAATTTAGGGGAAAAAGGCAGAAATTTCCTTATTTTTGGGCAAAATTGCAAAAATTTCACTTATTTCAGGGTAATAAGTCAGAAATTTTCCTTATTTTGGGGCAAAAATACAGAAATTCTTTTTGTTTTTGGGGAAAAAAACAGAAATTGCACTTTTTTAGAGGCAAAAAAGCAGAAATTCCTTTTATTTTGGAGCCAAAATGAAGAAATTTCCCTTTTTTGTGGCAAAAGGTATACATTCCCCTTATTTTCAGGCTAAAAAGCAGAAATTCCCCGTATTTTGGAGCAAAATTGCAGAAATTCCACTAATTGTGGGGCAAAAATGCAGAAATTCCCTATATGTTAGGGCAAAAAAACAGAAATTCTCCTTATTTTGGTGGCAAAACTCAGAAATTCCACTTATTTTCGGGCAAAATTCCAGAAATTTGCCTCATTTTGGGGCAAAATTGCCGAAATTTCACTTATTTTGGGGCAAAATTGCAGAAATTTCACTTATTTCAGTGAAAAAAGGCAGAAATTTTCCTTATTTTGGGGCAAAAGGGCAGAAATTCCTAATATTTTGTGGCAAAAATGCAGAAATTCCCCTTATTTTGAGGTAAAAAGGCTGAAATTTCCCTTATATGGGGGCAAAAAGGCAGAAATTTCCCTTATTTTGGGACAAATTTGCAGAAATTTCACTTATTTCAGGGTAATAAGTCAGAAATTTTCCTTATTTCGAGCATAAATAGACAGAAATTAACTTTGTTTTGGGGGAAAAATACATAAATTCCACTTATTTAGAGGCAAAAAAGCAAAAATTCCTTTTATTTTGGCCAAAATTGCAGTAATTTCACTTACTTCAGGAAAATAAGTCAGAAAATTTCCTTATTTTGGGGCAAAAAATACAGAAATTACCTTTGTTTTGGGGGAAAAGACAGAAATTCCACTTATTTAGAGGCAAAAAAGCAGAAATTCCCCTTATTTTGGAGCAAAAATGAAGAAATTTCCATTTTTTATGGGAAAGAGTTATGCATTCTTCTTATTTTCAGGCAAAAAGGCAGAAATTCCCCGTATTTTGGAGCAAAATTGCAGAAATTCCCCTAATTGTGGGGCAAAAATACAGAAATTCTCCTTATTTTGAGTCAAAACTCAGAAATTCCACTTATTTTGGGTCAAAATTTCAATAATTTCACTTATTTTGGGGCAAAATTGCAGAAATTTCACTTATTTCAGAGTAATAAGTCAGAAATTTTCCTTATTTTGGGGCAAAAAAGACAAATTCTCTTTGTTTTGGGGGAAAAAGACAGAAATTCCACTTTTTTATAGGCAAAAAAGCAGAAATTCCCCTTATTTTGGACAAAAATGAAGAAATTTCACTTTTGAAGGGCAAAAAGTTATGCATTCTTCTTATTTTTGGGCAAAAAGGCAGAAATTCCTTTTATTTTGGAGCAAAATTGCAGAAATTTCCCAAATTGTGGGGCAAAAAGGCAAAAATTCCCTATATGTTGGGGCAATAAGACAGAAATTGTCCTTATTTTGGGGCAAAACTCAGAAATTCCACTTATTTCTGAGCAAAATTCCAGAAATTTCACTTATTTTGGGGCAGAATTGCAGAAATTAAAATTATTTTGGGGCAAAATTGCAGAAATTTCACTTATTTCAATAAAAAGCAGAAATTTTCTTATTTTGGGGCAAAAAGGCAGAAATTCTTTTTGTTTTTGAGGAAAAAGAAAGAAATTCTACTTTTTTAGAGGCAAAAAAGCAGAAATTCCTTTTATTTTGGAGCAAAAATGAAGAAATTTCTCTTTTTTGTGGCAAAAGGTATGCATTCCCCTTATTTTCAGGCTAAAAGGCAGAAATTCCCGGTATTTTAAAGCAAAACTGCAGAAATTCCCCTAATTGTGGGGCAAAAAGGCAGAAATTCCCTATATGTTAGGGCAAAAAACAGAAATTCTCCTTATTTTGGGGCAAAACTCAGAAATTCCACTTATTTTGGGGCAACATTCCAGAAATTTCCCTTATTTTGGGACAAAATTGCAGAAATTTCACTTATTTTGTGCCAAAATTGCCTAAATTTCACTTATTTCACTGAAAAAAGGCAGAAATTTTCCTTATTTTGGGGCAAAAAGTCAGGAATTCCTAATATTTTGTGGCAAAAATGCAGAAATTCCCCTTATTTTGAGGTCAAAAGGCTGAAATTCTCCTTATTTGGGAGCAAAAAAGCAGAAATTTCCCTTATTTTGGGGCAAAATTGCAGAAATTTCACTTATTTCAGTCAGAAATTTTTCTTATTTTGGGCAAAAAAGACAGAAATTCCCTTTATTTTGGGGGAAAAATACATAAATTCCACTTATTTAGAGGCAAAAAAGCAGAAATTTCCCTTATTTTGGGGCAAAATTGTAGAAATTTCACTTACTTCAGGGTAATAAGTCAGAAATTTTTCTTATTTAGGGGCAAAAAAGACAGGAATTCTTTTTATTTTGGGGGAAAAAGACAGAAATTCCACTTATTTAGAGGCAAAACAGAAATTCCCCTTATTTTGGGGCAAAATTGCAGAAATTTCACTTATTTTGGGGCAAAATTGTACAAATTTAACTTATTTCAAAAAAAAAGCAGAAATTTTCTTATTTTGGAGCAAAATGCCAGAAATTTCACTTATTTTGGGGCAAAATTGCAGAAATTTCACTTATTTCAGTGAAAAAAGGCAGAAATTTCCCATATTTTGGGGAAAAATGCAGAAATTTCTCTTATCTTGAGGTAAAAGGCTGAAATTCCCCTTATTTGGGGGCGAAAAGACAGAAATTTCTCTTATTTTGGGGTAAAATTGCAGAAATTTCACTTACTTCAGTGTAATAAGTCAGAAATTTTTCTTATTTTGGGGCCAAAAAAAAAGAATTTCCCTTTGTTTTGGGAGAAAAAGACAGAAATTCCACTTTTTTATAGGCAAAATAGCAGAAATTCCCCTTATTTTGGACAAAAATGAAGAAATTTCACTTTTTAAGGGCAAAAAGTTATGCATTCTTCTTATTTTTGGGCAAAAAGGCAGAAATTCCCCTTATTTTGGAGCAAAATTGCAGAAATTTCCCAAATTGTGGGGCAAAAAGGCAGAAATTCCCTATATGTTGGGGCAATAAGACAGAAATTCTCCTTATTTTGGGGCAAAACTCAGAAATTCCACTTATTTTGGAGCAAAATTCCAGAAATTTCACTTATTTTGGGGCAGAATTGCAGAAATTAAAATTATTTTGGGGCAAAATTGCAGAAATTTCACTTATTTCAATAAAAAGCAGAAATTTTCTTATTTTGGGGCAAAAAGGCAGAAATTTTTTTTATTTTGGTACAAAATTGCCGAAATTTTTCTTATTTTGGAGTAAAAAGGCAGAAATTTCCCATATTTTGGGGCAAAAATGCAGAAATTCCTTTTATTTTGAGGAAAAAGGCTGAAATTCCCCTTAATTGGGGGCAAAAAGGCAGAAATTTCCTTATTTTGGGGCAAAATTGCAAAAATTTCACTTATTTCAAGGTAATAAGTCAGAAATTTTCCTTATTTTGGGGCAAAAAGACAGAAATTCTTTTATTTTTTTAAGGAAAATAAAGAAATTCCACTTTTTTAGAGGCAAAAAAGCAGAAATTCCTTTTATTTTGGAGCAAAAATGAAGAAATTTCTCTTTTTTGTGGCAAAAGGTATACATTCTCCTTATTTTCAGGCTAAAAGGCAGAAATTCCCTGTATTTTAAAGCAAAACTGCAGAAATTCCCCTAATTGTGGGGCAAAAAGGCAGAAATTCCCTATATGTTAGGGCAAAAAACAGAAATTCTCCTTATTTTGGGGCAAAACTCAGAAATTCCACTTATTTTGGGGCAAAATTCCAGAAATTTCCATTATTTTGGGACATAATTGCAGAAATTTCACTTATTTTGTGGCAAAATTGCAGAAATTTCACTTATTTCATTGAAAAAAGGCAGAAATTTTTCTTATTTTGGGGCAAAAAGTCAGGAATTCCTAATATTTTGTGGCAAAAATGCAGAAATTCCCCTTATTTTGAGGTCAAAAGGCTGAAATTCTCCTTATTTGGGAGCAAAAAAGCAGAAATTTCCCTTATTTTGGGGCAAAATTGCAGAAATTTCACTTATTTCAGTCAGAAATTTTCCTTATTTTGGGCAAAAAAGACAGAAATTTCCTTTGTTTTGGGGGAAAAATACATAAATTCCACTTATTTAGAGGCAAAAAAGCAGAAATTTCCCTTATTTTGGGGCAAAATTGTAGAAATTTCACTTACTTCAGGGTAATAAGTCAGAAATTTTTCTTATTTAGGGGCAAAAAAGACAGAAATCATTTTTGTTTTGGGGTGAAAAAGACAGAAATTCCACTTATTTAGAGGCAAAAAAGCAGAAATTCCCCTTATTTTGGAGCAAAATTGCAGAAATTTCACTTTCTTAAGGGTAATAAGTAAGAAATTTTCCTTATTTTGGGGCAAAATTGCAGAAATTTCACTTATTTTGGGGCAATATTGCAGAAATTTCACTTATTTCAAAAAAAGCAAAAATTTTCTTATTTTGGAGCAAAAAGGCAGAAATTTCCCATATTTTGGGGCAAAAAATGCAGAAATTAGTTTTATTTTGAGGAAAAAGGCTGAAATTCCCCTTAATTTGGGCCAAAAGGCAGAAATTTCCTTATTTTGGGGCAAAATTGCAAAAATTTCATTTATTTTAGAGTAATAAGTCAAAATTTTCCTCATTTTGGGGCAAAAAGACAGAAATTCCCTTTGTTTTTGGGGAAAAAGACAGAAATTGCACTTTTTTAGAGGCAAAAAAGCAGAAATTCCTATTATTTTGGAGCACAAATGAAGAAATTTTCGTTTTTTGTGGCAAAAGTTATACATTCCCCTTATTTTCAGGCTAAAAAGCAGAAATTCCCCGTGTTTTGGAGCAAAATTGCAGAAATACCCCTAATTGTGGGGCAAAAATGCAGAAATTCCCTATATGTTAGGGCAAAAAAACAGAAATTCTCCTTATTTTGGGGCAAAACTGAGAAATTCTACTTATTTTGGGGCAAAATTCAAGAAATTTCCCTTATTTTGGGGCAAAATTGCAGAAATTTCACTTATTTTGGGGCAAAATTGCAGAAATTTCACTTATTTCAGTGAAAAAGGCAGAAATTTCCCTTCTATGGGGGCAAAAAGGCAGAAATTTCCCTTATTTTGTACAAAAATTGCAGGAATTTCACTTATTTCAGGGTAATAAGTCGGAAATTTTCTTTATTTTGGGCAAAAAAAGACAGAAATTCCCTTTGTTTTGGAGGAAAAAATACATAAATTCCACTTATTTAGAGGCAAAAAAGCAGAAATTCCTTTTATTTTGGCCAAAATTTCAGAAATTTCACTTACTTCAGGGTAATAAGTCAGAAATTTCATTATTTTGGGGCAAAAAATACAGAAATTACCTTTGTTTTGGGGAAAAAGACAGAAATTCCACTTATTTAGAGGCAAAAAAGCAGAAATTCCCCTTATTTTGGAGCAAAAATGAAGAATTTTCCCTTTTTTATGGGAAAAACTTATGCATTCTTCTTATTTTCGGGCAAAAAGGGAGAAATTCCTCGTATTTTGGAGCAAAATTGCAGAAATTCCCCAAATTGTGGGGCAAAATGACAGAAATTCTCCTTATTTTGGGTCAAAACTCAGAAATTCCACTTATTTTGGGTCAAAATTTCAATAATTTCACTTATTTTGGGGCAAAATTGCAGAAATTTCACTTATTTCAGTGTAATAAGTCAGAAATTATCCTTATTTTGGGGCAAAAAAGACAAATTCCCTTTGTTTTGGGGGAAAAAGACAGAAATTCGACTTATTTAGAGGCAATAAAGCAGAAATTCCCCTGATTTTGGAGCAAAAAGAAGAAATTTCCCTTTTTTATGGCAAAAAGGTATGCATTCTTATTATTTTCAGACAAAAAAGGCAGAAATTCCCCGTATTTTGGAGCAAAATTGCAGAAATTCCTCTAATTCTGGGGCAAAAAGGCAGAAATTCCCTATATGTTGGGGCAAAAAGACAGAAATTCTCCTTATTTTAGGGAAAAATTCTGAAATTTAACTTATTTTGGGGCAAAATTGCAGAAATTTCACTTATTTCAGAAATAAAAGCAGAAATTTTCTTATTTTGGGGCCAAAAGGCAGAAATTTCTTTTATTTTGTTACAAAATTGCAGAATTTTTTCTTATTTTGGGGCAAAAAGTCAGAAATTTCCCATATTTTGGGGTAAAAATGCAGAAATTTCTCTTATTTTGAGGTAAAAGGCTGAGATTCCCTTTATTTGGGGGCAAAAAGTCAAAAATTTCTCTTATTTTGGGGCACAATTGTAGAAATTTCACTTATTTTGGGGCAAAATTGCAGAAATTTCACTTATTTTAAAAAAAAGCAGAAATTTTCTTATTTTGGAGCAAAAAGGCAGAAATTTCCCATATTTTGGGACAAAAATGCAGAAATTCCTTTTATTTTGAGGAAAAAGGCTGAAATTCCCCTTAATTGGGGGCAAAAAGGCAGAAATTTCCTTATTTTGGGGCAAAACTGCAAAAATTTCACTTATTTCAGGGTAATAAGTCAGAAATTTTCCTTATTTTGGGGCAAAAAGACAGAAAATCTCTTATTTTCTTAAGGAAAAAGAAAGAAATTCCAATTTTTTAGAGGCAAAAAAGCAGAAATTCCTTTTATTTTGGAGCAAAAATGAAGAAATTTTTCTTTTTTGTGGCAAAAGGTATACATTCCCCGTATTTTCAGGCTAAAAGGCAGAAATTCCCTGTATTTTAAAGCAAAACTGCAGAAATTCCCCTAATTGTGGGGCAAAAAGGCAGAAATTCCCTATATGTTAGGGCAAAAAACAGAAATTCTTCTTATTTTGGGGCAAAACTCAGAAATTCCACTTATTTTGGGGCAAAATTCCAGAAATTTCCATTATTTTGGAACAAAATTGCAGAAATTTCACTTATTTTGTGGCAAAATTGCAGAAATTTCACTTATTTCATTGAAAAAAGGCAGAAATTTTCCTTATTTTGGGGCAAAAAGTCAGGAATTCCTAATATTTTGTGGCAAAAATGCAGAAATTCCCCTTATTTTGAGGTCAAAAGGCTGAAATTCTCCTTATTTGGGAGCAAAAAAGCAGAAATTTCCCTTATTTTGGGGCAAAATTGCAGAAATTTCACTTATTTCAGTCAGAAATTTTCCTTATTTTGGGCAAAAAAGACAGAAATTTCCTTTGTTTTGGGGGAAAAATACATAAATTCCACTTATTTAGAGGCAAAAAAGCAGAAATTTCCCTTATTTGGGGGCAAAATTGTAGAAATTTCACTTACTTCAGGGTAATAAGTCAGAAATTTTTCTTATTTAGGGGCAAAAAAGACAGAAATCATTTTTGTTTTGGGGTGAAAAAGACAGAAATTCCAATTATTTAGAGGCAAAAAAGCAGAAATTCCCCTTATTTTGGAGCAAAATTGCAGAAATTTCACTTTCTTAAGGGTAATAAGTAAGAAATTTTCCTTATTTTGGAACAAAATTGCAGAAATTTCACTTATTTTGGGGCAATATTGCAGAAATTTCACTTATTTCAAAAAAAGCAGAAATTTTCTTATTTTGGAGCAAAAAGGCAGAAATTTCCCATATTTTGGGGCAAAAATGCAGAAATTAGTTTTATTTTGAGGAAAAAGGCTGAAATTCCCCTTAATTTGGGCCAAAAGGCAGAAATTTTCTTATTTTGGGGCAAAATTGCAAAAATTTCATTTATTTCAGGGTAATAAGTCAAAAATTTTCCTCATTTTGGGGCAAAAAGACAGAAATTCCCTTTGTTTTTGGGGAAAAAGACAGAAATTGCACTTTTTTAGAGGCAAAAAAGCAGAAATTCCTATTATTTTGGAGCACAAATGAAGAAATTTTCGTTTTTTGTGGCAAAAGGTATACATTCCCCTTATTTTCAGGCTAAAAAGCAGAAATTCCCCGTGTTTTGGAGCAAAATTGCAGAAATACCCCTAATTGTGGGGCAAAAATGCAGAAATTCCCTATATGTTAGGGCAAAAAAACAGAAATTCTCCTTATTTTGGGGCAAAACTGAGAAATTCTACTTATTTTGAGGCAAAATTCCAGAAATTTCCCTTATTTTGGGGCAAAATTGCAGAAATTTCACTTATTTTGGGGCAAAATTGCAGAAATTTCACTTATTTCAGTGAAAAAGGCAGAAATTTCCCTTATATGGGGGCAAAAAGGCAGAAATTTCCCTTATTTTGTACAAAAATTGCAGGAATTTCACTTATTTCAGGGTAATAAGTCGGAAATTTTCTTTATTTTGGGCAAAAAAAGACAGAAATTCCCTTTGTTTTGGAGGAAAAAATACATAAATTCCACTTATTTAGAGGCAAAAAAGCAGAAATTCCTTTTATTTTGGCCAAAATTTCAGAAATTTCACTTACTTCAGGGTAATAAGTCAGAAATTTCATTATTTTGGGGCAAAAAATACAGAAATTACCTTTGTTTTGGGGGAAAAAGACAGAAATTCCACTTATTTAGAGGCAAAAAAGCAGAAATTCCCCTTATTTTGGAGCAAAAATGAAGAAATTTCCCTTTTTTATGGGAAAAACTTATGCATTCTTCTTATTTTCGGGCAAAAAGGGAGAAATTCCCCGTATTTTGGAGCAAAATTGCAGAAATTCCCCAAATTGTGGGGCAAAATGACAGAAATTCTCCTTATTTTGGGTCAAAACTCAGAAATTCCACTTATTTTGGGTCAAAATTTCAATAATTTCACTTATTTTGGGGCAAATTTGCAGAAATTTCACTTATTTCAGTTTAATAAGTCAGAAATTATCCTTATTTTGGGGCAAAAAAGACAAATTCCCTTTGTTTTGGGGGAAAAAGACAGAAATTCGACTTATTTAGAGGCAATAAAGCAGAAATTCCCCTGATTTTGGAGCAAAAAGAAGAAATTTCCCTTTTTTATGGCAAAAAGGTATGCATTCTTATTATTTTCAGACAAAAAAGGCAGAAATTCCCCGTATTTTGGAGCAAAATTGCAGAAATTCCTCTAATTCTGGGGCAAAAAGGCAGAAATTCCCTATATGTTGGGGCAAAAAGACAGAAATTCTCCTTATTTTAGGGAAAAATTCTGAAATTTAACTTATTTTGGGGCAAAATTGCAGAAATTTCACTTATTTCAGAAATAAAAGCAGAAATTTTCTTATTTTGGGGCCAAAAGGCAGAAATTTCTTTTATTTTGTTACAAAATTGCAGAATTTTTTCTTATTTTGGGGCAAAAAGTCAGAAATTTCCCATATTTTGGGGTAAATGCAGAAATTTCTCTTATTTTGAGGTAAAAGGCTGAAATTCCCCTTATTTGGGGGCAAAAAGTCAAAAATTTCTCTTATTTTGGGGCAAAATTGTAGAAATTTCACTTATTTTGGGGCAAAATTGCAGAAATTTCACTTATTTCAAAAAAAAGCAGAAATTTTCTTATTTTGGAGCAAAAAGGCAGAAATTTCCCATATTTTGGGACAAAAATGCAGAAATTCCTTTTATTTTGAGGAAAAAGGCTGAAATTCCCCTTAATTGGGGGCAAAAAGGCAGAAATTTCCTTATTTTGGGGCAAAACTGCAAAAATTTCACTTATTTCAGGGTAATAAGTCAGAAATTTTCCTTATTTTGTGGCAAAAAGACAGAAATTCCCTTTGTTTTTGGAGAAAAAGACAGAAATTCCACTTTTTTAGAGGCAAAAAAGCTGAAATTCCTTTTATTTTGGAGCAAAAATGATGAAATTTCCCTTTTTTGTGGCAAAAGGTATACATTCCCCTTATTTTCAGGCTAAAAAGCAGAAATTCCCTGTATTTTGGAGCAAAATTGCAGAAATTCCCCTAATTGTGGGGCAAAAATGCAGAAATTCCCTATATGTTATTGCAAAAAACAGAAATTCTCCTTATTTTAGGGCAAAACTCAGAAATTCCACTTATTTTGGGGCAAAATTCCAGAAATTTCCCTTATTTTGGGGCAAAATTGCAGAAATTTCACTTATTTTGAGGAAAAATTGCAGAAATTTCACTTATTTCAGTGAAAAAAGGCAGAAATTTCCCATATTTTGGGGCAAAAATGCAGAAATTTCTCTTATTTTGAGGTAAAAGGCTGAATCCCCCTTATTTGGGAGCAAAAAGGCAGAAATTTCTCTTATTTTGGGGTAAAATTGCAGAAATTTCACTTATTTCAGGGTAATAAGTCAGAAATTTTCCTTATTTTGGGGCCAAAAAACAGAAATTCCCTTTGTTTTGGGAGAAAAACACAGAAATTCCACTTTTTTAGAGGCAAATAAGCAGAAATTTCCCTTATTTTGGAGCAAAAATGAAGAAATTTCACTTTTTAAGGGCAAAAAGGTATGCATTCTTCTTATTTTTGGGCAAAAAGGCAGAAATTCCCCTTATTTTGGAACAAAATTGAAGAAATTTCTCAAATTGTTGGGCAAAAAGGCAGAAATTCCCTATATGTTGGGGCAAAAAGACAGAAATTCTCCTTATTTTGGGGCAAAACTCAGAAATTCCACATATTTTGGAACAAAATTCCAGAAATTTCACTTATTTTGGGGCAAAATTGCAGAAATTACAATTATTTTGGTGCAAAATTGCAGAAATTTCACTTATTTCAAAAAAAAGCAGAAATTTTCTTATTTTGGGGCAAAAAGGAAGAAATTTCCCATATTTTGGGGCAAAAATGCAGAAATTTCTTTTATTTTGAGGAAAAAGGCTGAAATTCTCCTTAATTTAGGGAAAAAAGGCAGAAATTTCCTTATTTTGGGGCAAAATTGCAAAAATTTCACTTATTTCAGGGTAATAAGTCAGAAATTTTCCTTATTTTGGGGCAAAAAGACAGAAATTCCCTTTGTTTTTGGGGAAAAAGACAGAAATTGCACTTTTTTAGAGGCAAAAAAGCAGAAATTCCTTTTATTTTGGAGCAAAAATGAAGAAATTTCCCTTTTTTGTGGCAAAAGTTATACATTCCCCTTATTTTCAGGCTAAAAAGCAGAAATTCCCCGTATTTTGGAGCAAAATTGCAGAAATTCCACTAATTGTGGGGCAAAAATGCAGAAATTCCCTATATGTTAGGGTAAAAAAACAGAAATTCTCCTTATTTTGGTGGCAAAACTCAGAAATTCCACTTATTTTGGGGCAAAATTCCAGAAATTTGCCTCATTTTGGGGCAAAATTGCCAAAATTTCACTTATTTTGGGGCAAAATTGCAGAAATTTCACTTATTTCAGTGAAAAAAGGCAGAAATTTTCCTTATTTTGGGGCAAAAAGGCAGAAATTCCTAATATTTTGTGGCAAAAATGCAGAAATTCCCCTTATTTTGAGGTAAAAAGGCTGAAATTTCCATTATATTGGGGCAAAAAGGCAGAAATTTCCCTTATTTTGGGACAAATTTGCAGAAATTTCACTTATTTCAGGGTAATAAGTCAGAAATTTTCTTTATTTTGGGCAAAAAAAGACAGAAATTCCCTTTGTTTTGGGGGAAAAATACATAAATTCCACTTATTTAGAGGCAAAAAAGCAGAAATTCCTTTTATTTTGGCCAAAATTGCAGAAATTTCACTTACTTCAGGGTAATAAGTCAGAAAATTTCCTTATTTTGGGGCAAAAAAGACAGAAATTACCTTTGTTTTGGGGGAAAAAGACAGAAATTCCACTTATTTAGAGGCAAAAAAGCAGAAATTCCCCTTATTTTGGAGCAAAAATGAAGAAATTTCCCTTTTTTATGGGAAAGAGTTATGCATTCTTCTTATTTTCGGGCAAAAAGGCAGAAATTCCCCGTATTTTGGAGCAAAATTGCAGAAATTCCCCTAATTGTGGCGCAAAAAGTCAGAAATTCTACTTATTTTGGATCAAAACTCAGAAATTCCACTTATTTTGGGTCAAAATTTCAATAATTTCACTTATTTTGGGGCAAAATTGCAGAAATTTCACTTATTTCAGGGTAATAAGTCAGAAATTTTCCTTATTTTGGGGCAAAAAAGACAAATTCTCTTTGTTTTGGGGGAAAAAGACAGAAATTCCACTTATTGAAAGGCAATAAAGCAGAAATTCCCCTCATTTTGGAGCAATAAGGAGAAATTTCCCTTTTTTATGGCAAAAAGGTATGCATTCTTATTATTTTCGGACAAAAAATGCAGAAATTCCCCGTATTTTGGAGCAAAATTGCAGAAATTCCTCTAATTGTGGGGCAAAAAGGCAGAAATTCCCTATATGTTGGGGCAAATAGACAGAAATTCTCCTTATTTTAGGGAAAAATTCTGAAATATAACTTATTTTGGGGCAAAATTGCAGAAATTTCACTTATTTCAGGGTAATAAGTCAGAAATTTCCCTTATTTTGGAGCAAAAATGAAGAAATTTCACGTTTTAAGGGCAAAAAGGTATGCATTCTTCTTATTTTTGGGCAAAAAGGCAGAAATTCCCCTTATTTTGGAACAAAATTGCAGAAATTTCTCAAATTGTTGGGCAAAAATGCAGAAATTCCCTATATGTTGGGGCAAAAAGACAGAAATTCTCCTTATTTTGTGGGAAAACTCAGAAATTCCACATAATTTGGAACAAAATTCCAGAAATTTAACTTATTTTGGGGCAAAATTGCAGAAATTTCACTTATTTCAGAAATAAAAGCAGAAATTTTCTTATTTTGGGGCCAAAAGGCAGAAATTTCTTTTATTTTGTTACAAAATTGCAGAATTTTTTCTTATTTTGGGGCAAAAAGTCAGAAATTTCCCATATTTTGGGGTAAAAATGCAGAAATTTCTCTTATTTTGAGGTAAAAGGCTGAAATTCCCCTTATTTGGGGGCAAAAAGTCAAAAATTTCTCTTATTTTGGGGCAAAATTGTAGAAATTTCACTTATTTTGGGGCAAAATTGCAGAAATTTCACTTATTTCAAAAAAAAGCAGAAATTTTCTTATTTTGGAGCAAAAAGGCAGAAATTTCCCATATTTTGGGACAAAAATGCAGAAATTCCTTTTATTTTGAGGAAAAAGGCTGAAATTCCCCTTAATTGGGGGCAAAAAGGCAGAAATTTCCTTATTTTGGGGCAAAACTGCAAAAATTTCACTTATTTCAGGGTAATAAGTCAGAAATTTTCCTTATTTTGGGGCAAAAAGACAGAAATTCTCTTATTTTTTTAAGGAAAAAGAAAGAAATTCCACTTTTTTAGAGGCAAAAAAGCAGAAATTCCTTTTATTTTGGAGCAAAAATGAAGAAATTTCTCTTTTTTGTGGCAAAAGGTATACATTCCCCGTATTTTCAGGCTAAAAGGCAGAAATTCCCTGTATTTTAAAGCAAAACTGCAGAAATTCCCCTAATTTTGGGGCAAAAAGGCAGAAATTCCCTATATGTTAGGGCAAAAAACAGAAATTCTTCTTATTTTGGGGCAAAACTCAGAAATTCCACTTATTTTGGGGCAAAATTCCAGAAATTTCCATTATTTTGGAACAAAATTACAGAAATTTCACTTATTTTGTGGCAAAATTGAAGAAATTTCACTTATTTCATTGAAAAAAGGCAGAAATTTTCCTTATTTTGGGGCAAAAAGTCAGGAATTCCTAATATTTTGTGGCAAAAATGCAGAAATTCCCCTTATTTTGAGGTCAAAAGGCTGAAATTCTCCTTATTTGGGAGCAAAAAAGCAGAAATTTCCCTTATTTTGGGGCAAAATTGCAGAAATTTCACTTATTTTGGGGCAATATTGCAGAAATTTCACTTATTTCAAAAAAAGCAGAAATTTTCTTATTTTGGAGCAAAAAGGCAGAAATTTCCCATATTTTGGGGCAAAAATGCAGAAATTAGTTTTATTTTGAGGAAAAAGGCTGAAATTCCCCTTAATTTGGGCCAAAAGGCAGAAATTTCCTTATTTTGGGGCAAAATTGCAAAAATTTCATTTATTTCAGGGTAATAAGTCAAAAATTTTCCTCATTTTGGGGCAAAAAGACAGAAATTCCCTTTGTTTTTGGGGAAAAAGACAGAAATTGCACTTTTTTAGAGGCAAAAAAGCAGAAATTCCTATTATTTTGGAGCACAAATGAAGAAATTTTCGTTTTTTGTGGCAAAAGGTATACATTCCCCTTATTTTCAGGCTAAAAAGCAGAAATTCCCCGTGTTTTGGAGCAAAATTGCAGAAATACCCCTAATTGTGGGGCAAAAATGCAGAAATTCCCTATATGTTAGGGCAAAAAAACAGAAATTCTCCTTATTTTGGGGCAAAACTGAGAAATTCTACTTATTTTGAGGCAAAATTCCAGAAATTTCCCTTATTTTGGGGCAAAATTGCAGAAATTTCACTTATTTTGGGGCAAAATTGCAGAAATTTCACTTATTTTGGGGCAAAATTGCAGAAATTTCACTTATTTCAGTGAAAAAGGCAGAAATTTCCCTTATATGGGGGCAAAAAGGCAGAAATTTCCCTTATTTTGTACAAAAATTGCAGGAATTTCACTTATTTCAGGGTAATAAGTCGGAAATTTTCTTTATTTTGGGCAAAAAAAGACAGAAATTCCCTTTGTTTTGGAGGAAAAAATACATAAATTCCACTTATTTAGAGGCAAAAAAGCAGAAATTCCTTTTATTTTGGCCAAAATTTCAGAAATTTCACTTACTTCAGGGTAATAAGTCAGAAATTTCATTATTTTGGGGCAAAAAATACAGAAATTACCTTTGTTTTGGGGGAAAAAGACAGAAATTCCACTTATTTAGAGGCAAAAAAGCAGAAATTCCCCTTATTTTGGAGCAAAAATGAAGAAATTTCCCTTTTTTATGGGAAAAACTTATGCATTCTTCTTATTTTCGGGCAAAAGGGAGAAATTCCCCGTATTTTGGAGCAAAATTGCAGAAATTCCCCAAATTGTGGGGCAAAATGACAGAAATTCTCCTTATTTTGGGTCAAAACTCAGAAATTCCACTTATTTTGGGTCAAAATTTCAATAATTTCACTTATTTTGGGGCAAAATTGCAGAAATTTCACTTATTTCAGTGTAATAAGTCAGAAATTATCCTTATTTTGGGGCAAAAAAGACAAATTCCCTTTGTTTTGGGGGAAAAAGACAGAAATTCCACTTATTTAGAGGCAATAAAGCAGAAATTCCCCTCATTTTGGAGCAAAAAGAAGAAATTTCCCTTTTTTATGGCAAAAAGGTATGCATTCTTATTATTTTCAGACAAAAAAGGCAGAAATTCCCCGTATTTTGGAGCAAAATTGCAGAAATTCCTCTAATTGTGGGGCAAAAAGGCAGAAATTCCCTATATGTTGGGGCAAAAAGACAGAAATTCTCCTTATTTTAGGGAAAAATTCTGAAATTTAACTTATTTTGGGGCAAAATTGCAGAAATTTCACTTATTTCAGAAATAAAAGCAGAAATTTTATTATTTTGGGGCCAAAAGGCAGAAATTTCTTTTATTTTGTTACAAAATTGCAGAATTTTTTCTTATTTTGGGGCAAAAAGTCAGAAATTTCCCATATTTTGGGGTAAAAATGCAGAAATTTCTCTTATTTTGAGGTAAAAGGCTGAAATTCCCCTTATTTGGGGGCAAAAAGTCAAAAATTTCTCTTATTTTGGGGCAAAATTGTAGAAATTTCACTTATTTTAGGGCAAAATTGCAGAAATTTCACTTATTTCAAAAAAAAGCAGAAATTTTCTTATTTTGGAGCAAAAAGGCAGAAATTTCCCATATTTTGGGACAAAAATGCAGAAATTCCTTTTATTTTGAGGAAAAAGGCTGAAATTCCCCTTAATTGGGGGCAAAAAGGCAGAAATTTCCTTATTTTGGGAAAAAACTGCAAAAATTTCACTTATTTCAGGGTAATAAGTCAGAAATTTTCCTTATTTTGGGGCAAAAAGACAGAAATTCTCTTATTTTTTTAAGGAAAAAGAAAGAAATTCCACTTTTTTAGAGGCAAAAAAGCAGAAATTCCTTTTATTTTGGAGCAAAAATGAAGAAATTTCTCTTTTTTGTGGCAAAAGGTATACATTCCCCGTATTTTCAGGCTAAAAGGCAGAAATTCCCTGTATTTTAAAGCAAAACTGCAGAAATTCCCCTAATTTTGGGGCAAAAAGGCAGAAATTCCCTATATGTTAGGGCAAAAAACAGAAATTCTTCTTATTTTGGGGCAAAACTCAGAAATTCCACTTATTTTGGGGCAAAATTCCAGAAATTTCCATTATTTTGGAACAAAATTACAGAAATTTCACTTATTTTGTGGCAAAATTGAAGAAATTTCACTTATTTCATTGAAAAAAGGCAGAAATTTTCCTTATTTTGGGGCAAAAAGTCAGGAATTCCTAATATTTTGTGGCAAAAATGCAGAAATTCCCCTTATTTTGAGGTCAAAAGGCTGAAATTCTCCTTATTTGGGAGCAAAAAAGCAGAAATTTCCCTTATTTTGGGGCAAAATTGCAGAAATTTCACTTATTTTGGGGCAATATTGCAGAAATTTCACTTATTTCAAAAAAAGCAGAAATTTTCTTATTTTGGAGCAAAAAGGCAGAAATTTCCCATATTTTGGGGCAAAAATGCAGAAATTAGTTTTATTTTGAGGAAAAAGGCTGAAATTCCCCTTAATTTGGGCCAAAAGGCAGAAATTTCCTTATTTTGGGGCAAAATTGCAAAAATTTCATTTATTTCAGGGTAATAAGTCAAAAATTTTCCTCATTTTGGGGCAAAAAGACAGAAATTCCCTTTGTTTTTGGGGAAAAAGACAGAAATTGCACTTTTTTAGAGGCAAAAAAGCAGAAATTCCTATTATTTTGGAGCACAAATGAAGAAATTTTCGTTTTTTGTGGCAAAAGGTATACATTCCCCTTATTTTCAGGCTAAAAAGCAGAAATTCCCCGTGTTTTGGAGCAAAATTGCAGAAATACCCCTAATTGTGGGGCAAAAATGCAGAAATTCCCTATATGTTAGGGCAAAAAAACAGAAATTCTCCTTATTTTGGGGCAAAA
Organism: Micromys minutus; assembly: GCF_963924665.1. Taxonomy (NCBI): domain Eukaryota; kingdom Metazoa; phylum Chordata; class Mammalia; order Rodentia; family Muridae; genus Micromys; species Micromys minutus. The sequence goes on along the minus strand of NW_027667197.1, from coordinate 641,977 downwards.
CTGAGAAATTCTACTTATTTTGAGGCAAAATTCCAGAAATTTCCCTTATTTTGGGGCAAAATTGCAGAAATTTCACTTATTTTGGGGCAAAATTGCAGAAATTTCACTTATTTTGGGGCAAAATTGCAGAAATTTCACTTATTTCAGTGAAAAAGGCAGAAATTTCCCTTATATGGGGGCAAAAAGGCAGAAATTTCCCTTATTTTGTACAAAAATTGCAGGAATTTCACTTATTTCAGGGTAATAAGTCGGAAATTTTCTTTATTTTGGGCAAAAAAAGACAGAAATTCCCTTTGTTTTGGAGGAAAAAATACATAAATTCCACTTATTTAGAGGCAAAAAAGCAGAAATTCCTTTTATTTTGGCCAAAATTTCAGAAATTTCACTTACTTCAGGGTAATAAGTCAGAAATTTCATTATTTTGGGGCAAAAAATACAGAAATTACCTTTGTTTTGGGGGAAAAAGACAGAAATTCCACTTATTTAGAGGCAAAAAAGCAGAAATTCCCCTTATTTTGGAGCAAAAATGAAGAAATTTCCCTTTTTTATGGGAAAAACTTATGCATTCTTCTTATTTTCGGGCAAAAGGGAGAAATTCCCCGTATTTTGGAGCAAAATTGCAGAAATTCCCCAAATTGTGGGGCAAAATGACAGAAATTCTCCTTATTTTGGGTCAAAACTCAGAAATTCCACTTATTTTGGGTCAAAATTTCAATAATTTCACTTATTTTGGGGCAAAATTGCAGAAATTTCACTTATTTCAGTGTAATAAGTCAGAAATTATCCTTATTTTGGGGCAAAAAAGACAAATTCCCTTTGTTTTGGGGGAAAAAGACAGAAATTCCACTTATTTAGAGGCAATAAAGCAGAAATTCCCCTCATTTTGGAGCAAAAAGAAGAAATTAGCCCTTTTTTATGGCAAAAAGGTATGCATTCTTATTATTTTCAGACAAAAAAGGCAGAAATTCCCCGTATTTTGGAGCAAAATTGCAGAAATTCCTCTAATTGTGGGGCAAAAAGGCAGAAATTCCCTATATGTTGGGGCAAAAAGACAGAAATTCTCCTTATTTTAGGGAAAAATTCTGAAATTTAACTTATTTTGGGGCAAAATTGCAGAAATTTCACTTATTTCAGAAATAAAAGCAGAAATTTTCTTATTTTGGGGCCAAAAGGCAGAAATTTCTTTTATTTTGTTACAAAATTGCAGAATTTTTTCTTATTTTGGGGCAAAAAGTCAGAAATTTCCCATATTTTGGGGTAAAAATGCAGAAATTTCTCTTATTTTGAGGTAAAAGGCTGAAATTCCCCTTATTTGGGGGCAAAAAGTCAAAAATTTCTCTTATTTTGGGGCAAAATTGTAGAAATTTCACTTTTTTTGGGGCAAAATTGCAGAAATTTCACTTATTTCAAAAAAAAGCAGAAATTTTCTTATTTTGGAGCAAAAAGGCAGAAATTTCCCATATTTTGGGACAAAAATGCAGAAATTCCTTTTATTTTGAGGAAAAAGGCTGAAATTCCCCTTAATTGGGGGCAAAAAGGCAGAAATTTCCTTATTTTGGGGCAAAACTGCAAAAATTTCACTTATTTCAGGGTAATAAGTCAGAAATTTTCCTTATTTTGGGGCAAAAAGACAGAAATTCCCTTTGTTTTTGGAGAAAAAGACAGAAATTCCACTTTTTTAGAGGCAAAAAAGCTGAAATTCCTTTTATTTTGGAGCAAAAATGATGAAATTTCCCTTTTTTGTGGCAAAAGGTATACATTCCCCTTATTTTCAGGCTAAAAAGCAGAAATTCCCTGTATTTTGGAGCAAAATTGCAGAAATTCCCCTAATTGTGGGGCAAAAATGCAGAAATTCCCTATATGTTAGTGCAAAAAACAGAAATTCTCCTTATTTTAGGGCAAAACTCAGAAATTCCACTTATTTTGGGGCAAAATTCCAGAAATTTCCCTTATTTTGGGGCAAAATTGCAGAAATTTCACTTATTTTGAGGAAAAATTGCAGAAATTTCACTTATTTCAGTGAAAAAAGGCAGAAATTTCCCATATTTTGGGGCAAAAATGCAGAAATTTCTCTTATTTTGAGGTAAAAGGCTGAATCCCCCTTATTTGGGAGCAAAAAGGCAGAAATTTCACTTATTTTGGGGCAAAATTGCAGAAATTTCACTTATTTCAAAAAAAAGCAGAAATTTTCTTATTTTGGAGCAAAAAGGCAGAAATTTCCCATATTTTGGGACAAAAATGCAGAAATTCCTTTTATTTTGAGGAAAAAGGCTGAAATTCCCCTTAATTGGGGGCAAAAAGGCAGAAATTTCCTTATTTTGGGGCAAAACTGCAAAAATTTCACTTATTTCAGGGTAATAAGTCAGAAATTTTCCTTATTTTGGGGCAAAAAGACAGAAATTCTCTTATTTTTTTAAGGAAAAAGAAAGAAATTCCACTTTTTTAGAGGCAAAAAAGCAGAAATTCCTTTTATTTTGGAGCAAAAATGAAGAAATTTCTCTTTTTTGTGGCAAAAGGTATACATTCCCCGTATTTTCAGGCTAAAAGGCAGAAATTCCCTGTATTTTAAAGCAAAACTGCAGAAATTCCCCTAATTTTGGGGCAAAAAGGCAGAAATTCCCTATATGTTAGGGCAAAAAACAGAAATTCTTCTTATTTTGGGGCAAAACTCAGAAATTCCACTTATTTTGGGGCAAAATTCCAGAAATTTCCATTATTTTGGAACAAAATTACAGAAATTTCACTTATTTTGTGGCAAAATTGCAGAAATTTCACTTATTTCATTGAACAAAGGCAGAAATTTTCCTTATTTTGGGGCAAAAAGTCAGGAATTCCTAATATTTTGTGGCAAAAATGCAGAAATTCCCCTTATTTTGAGGTCAAAAGGCTGAAATTCTCCTTATTTGGGAGCAAAAAAGCAGAAATTTCCCTTATTTTGGGGCAAAATTGCAGAAATTTCACTTATTTTGGGGCAATATTGCAGAAATTTCACTTATTTCAAAAAAAGCAGAAATTTTCTTATTTTGGAGCAAAAAGGCAGAAATTTCCCATATTTTGGGGCAAAAATGCAGAAATTAGTTTTATTTTGAGGAAAAAGGCTGAAATTCCCCTTAATTTGGGCCAAAAGGCAGAAATTTCCTTATTTTGGGGCAAAATTGCAAAAATTTCATTTATTTCAGGGTAATAAGTCAAAAATTTTCCTCATTTTGGGGCAAAAAGACAGAAATTCCCTTTGTTTTTGGGGAAAAAGACAGAAATTGCACTTTTGTAGAGGCAAAAAAGCAGAAATTCCTATTATTTTGGAGCACAAATGAAGAAATTTTCGTTTTTTGTGGCAAAAGGTATACATTCCCCTTATTTTCAGGCTAAAAAGCAGAAATTCCCCGTGTTTTGGAGCAAAATTGCAGAAATACCCCTAATTGTGGGGCAAAAATGCAGAAATTCCCTATATGTTAGGGCAAAAAAACAGAAATTCTCCTTATTTTGGGGCAAAACTGAGAAATTCTACTTATTTTGAGGCAAAATTCCAGAAATTTCCCTTATTTTGGGGCAAAATTGCAGAAATTTCACTTATTTTGGGGCAAAATTGCAGAAATTTCACTTATTTCAGTGAAAAAGGCAGAAATTTCCCTTATATGGGGGCAAAAAGGCAGAAATTTCCCTTATTTTGTACAAAAATTGCAGGAATTTCACTTATTTCAGGGTAATAAGTCGGAAATTTTCTTTATTTTGGGCAAAAAAAGACAGAAATTCCCTTTGTTTTGGAGGAAAAAATACATAAATTCCACTTATTTAGAGGCAAAAAAGCAGAAATTCCTTTTATTTTGGCCAAAATTTCAGAAATTTCACTTACTTCAGGGTAATAAGTCAGAAATTTCATTATTTTGGGGCAAAAAATACAGAAATTACCTTTGTTTTGGGGGAAAAAGACAGAAATTCCACTTATTTAGAGGCAAAAAAGCAGAAATTCCCCTTATTTTGGAGCAAAAATGAAGAAATTTCCCTTTTTTATGGGAAAAACTTATGCATTCTTCTTATTTTCGGGCAAAAGGGAGAAATTCCCCGTATTTTGGAGCAAAATTGCAGAAATTCCCCAAATTGTGGGGCAAAATGACAGAAATTCTCCTTATTTTGGGCCAAAACTCAGAAATTCCACTTATTTTGGGTCAAAATTTCAATAATTTCACTTATTTTGGGGCAAAATTGCAGAAATTTCACTTATTTCAGTGTAATAAGTCAGAAATTATCCTTATTTTGGGGCAAAAAAGACAAATTCCCTTTGTTTTGGGGGAAAAAGACAGAAATTCCACTTATTTAGAGGCAATAAAGCAGAAATTCCCCTCATTTTGGAGCAAAAAGAAGAAATTTCCCTTTTTTATGGCAAAAAGGTATGCATTCTTATTATTTTCAGACAAAAAAGGCAGAAATTCCCCGTATTTTGGAGCAAAATTGCAGAAATTCCTCTAATTGTGGGGCAAAAAGGCAGAAATTCCCTATATGTTGGGGCAAAAAGACAGAAATTCTCCTTATTTTAGGGAAAAATTCTGAAATTTAACTTATTTTGGGGCAAAATTGCAGAAATTTCACTTATTTCAGAAATAAAAGCAGAAATTTTATTATTTTGGGGCCAAAAGGCAGAAATTTCTTTTATTTTGTTACAAAATTGCAGAATTTTTTCTTATTTTGGGGCAAAAAGTCAGAAATTTCCCATATTTTGGGGTAAAAATGCAGAAATTTCTCTTATTTTGAGGTAAAAGGCTGAAATTCCCCTTATTTGGGGGCAAAAAGTCAAAAATTTCTCTTATTTTGGGGCAAAATTGTAGAAATTTCACTTATTTTGGGGCAAAATTGCAGAAATTTCACTTATTTCAAAAAAAAGCAGAAATTTTCTTATTTTGGAGCAAAAAGGCAGAAATTTCCCATATTTTGGGACAAAAATGCAGAAATTCCTTTTATTTTGAGGAAAAAGGCTGAAATTCCCCTTAATTGGGGGCAAAAAGGCAGAAATTTCCTTATTTTGGGAAAAAACTGCAAAAATTTCACTTATTTCAGGGTAATAAGTCAGAAATTTTCCTTATTTTGGGGCAAAAAGACAGAAATTCTCTTATTTTTTTAAGGAAAAAGAAAGAAATTCCACTTTTTTAGAGGCAAAAAAGCAGAAATTCCTTTTATTTTGGAGCAAAAATGAAGAAATTTCTCTTTTTTGTGGCAAAAGGTATACATTCCCCGTATTTTCAGGCTAAAAGGCAGAAATTCCCTGTATTTTAAAGCAAAACTGCAGAAATTCCCCTAATTTTGGGGCAAAAAGGCAGAAATTCCCTATATGTTAGGGCAAAAAACAGAAATTCTTCTTATTTTGGGGCAAAACTCAGAAATTCCACTTATTTTGGGGCAAAATTCCAGAAATTTCCATTATTTTGGAACAAAATTACAGAAATTTCACTTATTTTGTGGCAAAATTGAAGAAATTTCACTTATTTCATTGAAAAAAGGCAGAAATTTTCCTTATTTTGGGGCAAAAAGTCAGGAATTCCTAATATTTTGTGGCAAAAATGCAGAAATTCCCCTTATTTTGAGGTCAAAAGGCTGAAATTCTCCTTATTTGGGAGCAAAAAAGCAGAAATTTCCCTTATTTTGGGGCAAAATTGCAGAAATTTCACTTATTTTGGGGCAATATTGCAGAAATTTCACTTATTTCAAAAAAAGCAGAAATTTTCTTATTTTGGAGCAAAAAGGCAGAAATTTCCCATATTTTGGGGCAAAAATGCAGAAATTAGTTTTATTTTGAGGAAAAAGGCTGAAATTCCCCTTAATTTGGGCCAAAAGGCAGAAATTTCCTTATTTTGGGGCAAAATTGCAAAAATTTCATTTATTTCAGGGTAATAAGTCAAAAATTTTCCTCATTTTGGGGCAAAAAGACAGAAATTCCCTTTGTTTTTGGGGAAAAAGACAGAAATTGCACTTTTTTAGAGGCAAAAAAGCAGAAATTCCTATTATTTTGGAGCACAAATGAAGAAATTTTCGTTTTTTGTGGCAAAAGGTATACATTCCCCTTATTTTCAGGCTAAAAAGCAGAAATTCCCCGTGTTTTGGAGCAAAATTGCAGAAATACCCCTAATTGTGGGGCAAAAATGCAGAAATTCCCTATATGTTAGGGCAAAAAAACAGAAATTCTCCTTATTTTGGGGCAAAACTGAGAAATTCTACTTATTTTGAGGCAAAATTCCAGAAATTTCCCTTATTTTGGGGCAAAATTGCAGAAATTTCACTTATTTTGGGGCAAAATTGCAGAAATTTCACTTATTTTGGGGCAAAATTGCAGAAATTTCACTTATTTCAGTGAAAAAGGCAGAAATTTCCCTTATATGGGGGCAAAAAGGCAGAAATTTCCCTTATTTTGTACAAAAATTGCAGGAATTTCACTTATTTCAGGGTAATAAGTCGGAAATTTTCTTTATTTTGGGCAAAAAAAGACAGAAATTCCCTTTGTTTTGGAGGAAAAAATACATAAATTCCACTTATTTAGAGGCAAAAAAGCAGAAATTCCTTTTATTTTGGCCAAAATTTCAGAAATTTCACTTACTTCAGGGTAATAAGTCAGAAATTTCATTATTTTGGGGCAAAAAATACAGAAATTACCTTTGTTTTGGGGGAAAAAGACAGAAATTCCACTTATTTAGAGGCAAAAAAGCAGAAATTCCCCTTATTTTGGAGCAAAAATGAAGAAATTTCCCTTTTTTATGGGAAAAACTTATGCATTCTTCTTATTTTCGGGCAAAAGGGAGAAATTCCCCGTATTTTGGAGCAAAATTGCAGAAATTCCCCAAATTGTGGGGCAAAATGACAGAAATTCTCCTTATTTTGGGTCAAAACTCAGAAATTCCACTTATTTTGGGTCAAAATTTCAATAATTTCACTTATTTTGGGGCAAAATTGCAGAAATTTCACTTATTTCAGTGTAATAAGTCAGAAATTATCCTTATTTTGGGGCAAAAAAGACAAATTCCCTTTGTTTTGGGGGAAAAAGACAGAAATTCCACTTATTTAGAGGCAATAAAGCAGAAATTCCCCTCATTTTGGAGCAAAAAGAAGAAATTAGCCCTTTTTTATGGCAAAAAGGTATGCATTCTTATTATTTTCAGACAAAAAAGGCAGAAATTCCCCGTATTTTGGAGCAAAATTGCAGAAATTCCTCTAATTGTGGGGCAAAAAGGCAGAAATTCCCTATATGTTGGGGCAAAAAGACAGAAATTCTCCTTATTTTAGGGAAAAATTCTGAAATTTAACTTATTTTGGGGCAAAATTGCAGAAATTTCACTTATTTCAGAAATAAAAGCAGAAATTTTCTTATTTTGGGGCCAAAAGGCAGAAATTTCTTTTATTTTGTTACAAAATTGCAGAATTTTTTCTTATTTTGGGGCAAAAAGTCAGAAATTTCCCATATTTTGGGGTAAAAATGCAGAAATTTCTCTTATTTTGAGGTAAAAGGCTGAAATTCCCCTTATTTGGGGGCAAAAAGTCAAAAATTTCTCTTATTTTGGGGCAAAATTGTAGAAATTTCACTTTTTTTGGGGCAAAATTGCAGAAATTTCACTTATTTCAAAAAAAAGCAGAAATTTTCTTATTTTGGAGCAAAAAGGCAGAAATTTCCCATATTTTGGGACAAAAATGCAGAAATTCCTTTTATTTTGAGGAAAAAGGCTGAAATTCCCCTTAATTGGGGGCAAAAAGGCAGAAATTTCCTTATTTTGGGGCAAAACTGCAAAAATTTCACTTATTTCAGGGTAATAAGTCAGAAATTTTCCTTATTTTGGGGCAAAAAGACAGAAATTCCCTTTGTTTTTGGAGAAAAAGACAGAAATTCCACTTTTTTAGAGGCAAAAAAGCTGAAATTCCTTTTATTTTGGAGCAAAAATGATGAAATTTCCCTTTTTTGTGGCAAAAGGTATACATTCCCCTTATTTTCAGGCTAAAAAGCAGAAATTCCCTGTATTTTGGAGCAAAATTGCAGAAATTCCCCTAATTGTGGGGCAAAAATGCAGAAATTCCCTATATGTTAGTGCAAAAAACAGAAATTCTCCTTATTTTAGGGCAAAACTCAGAAATTCCACTTATTTTGGGGCAAAATTCCAGAAATTTCCCTTATTTTGGGGCAAAATTGCAGAAATTTCACTTATTTTGAGGAAAAATTGCAGAAATTTCACTTATTTCAGTGAAAAAAGGCAGAAATTTCCCATATTTTGGGGCAAAAATGCAGAAATTTCTCTTATTTTGAGGTAAAAGGCTGAATCCCCCTTATTTGGGAGCAAAAAGGCAGAAATTTCTCTTATTTTGGGGTAAAATTGCAGAAATTTCACTTATTTCAGTGTAATAAGTCAGAAATTTTCCTTATTTTGGGGCCAAAAAACAGAAATTCCCTTTGTTTTGGGAGAAAAACACAGAAATTCCACTTTTTTAGAGGCAAAAAAGCAGAAATTTCCCTTATTTTGGAGCAAAAATGAAGAAATTTCACTTTTTAAGGGCAAAAAGGTATGCATTCTTCTTATTTTTGGGCAAAAAGGCAGAAATTCCCCTTATTTTGGAACAAAATTGAAGAAATTTCTCAAATTGTTGGGCAAAAAGGCAGAAATTCCCTATATGTTGGGGCAAAAAGACAGAAATTCTCCTTATTTTGGGGCAAAACTCAGAAATTCCACATATTTTGGAACAAAATTCCAGAAATTTCACTTATTTTGGGGCAAAATTGCAGAAATTACAATTATTTTGGTGCAAAATTGCAGAAATTTCACTTATTTCAAAAAAAAAGCAGAAATTTTCTTATTTTGGGGCAAAAAGGAAGAAATTTCCCATATTTTGGGGCAAAAATGCAGAAATTTCTTTTATTTTGAGGAAAAAGGCTGAAATTCTCCTTAATTTAGGGAAAAAAGGCAGAAATTTCCTTATTTTGGGACAAAATTGCAAAAATTTCACTTATTTCAGGGTAATAAGTCAGAAATTTTCCTTATTTTGGGGCAAAAAGACAGAAATTCCCTTTGTTTTTGGGGAAAAAGACAGAAATTGCACTTTTTTAGAGGCAAAAAAGCAGAAATTCCTTTTATTTTGGAGCAAAAATGAAGAAATTTCCCTTTTTTGTGGCAAAAGTTATACATTCCCCTTATTTTCAGGCTAAAAAGCAGAAATTCCCCGTATTTTGGAGCAAAATTGCAGAAATTCCACTAATTGTGGGGCAAAAATGCAGAAATTCCCTATATGTTAGGGTAAAAAAACAGAAATTCTCCTTATTTTGGTGGCAAAACTCAGAAATTCCACTTATTTTGGGGCAAAATTCCAGAAATTTGCCTCATTTTGGGGCAAAATTGCCGAAATTTCACTTATTTTGGGGCAAAATTGCAGAAATTTCACTTATTTCAGTGAAAAAGGCAGAAATTTCCCTTATATGGGGGCAAAAAGGCAGAAATTTCCCTTATTTTGTACAAAAATTGCAGGAATTTCACTTATTTCAGGGTAATAAGTCGGAAATTTTCTTTATTTTGGGCAAAAAAAGACAGAAATTCCCTTTGTTTTGGAGGAAAAAATACATAAATTCCACTTATTTAGAGGCAAAAAAGCAGAAATTCCTTTTATTTTGGCCAAAATTTCAGAAATTTCACTTACTTCAGGGTAATAAGTCAGAAATTTCATTATTTTGGGGCAAAAAATACAGAAATTACCTTTGTTTTGGGGGAAAAAGACAGAAATTCCACTTATTTAGAGGCAAAAAAGCAGAAATTCCCCTTATTTTGGAGCAAAAATGAAGAAATTTCCCTTTTTTATGGGAAAAACTTATGCATTCTTCTTATTTTCGGGCAAAAGGGAGAAATTCCCCGTATTTTGGAGCAAAATTGCAGAAATTCCCCAAATTGTGGGGCAAAATGACAGAAATTCTCCTTATTTTGGGTCAAAACTCAGAAATTCCACTTATTTTGGGTCAAAATTTCAATAATTTCACTTATTTTGGGGCAAAATTGCAGAAATTTCACTTATTTCAGTGTAATAAGTCAGAAATTATCCTTATTTTGGGGCAAAAAAGACAAATTCCCTTTGTTTTGGGGGAAAAAGACAGAAATTCCACTTATTTAGAGGCAATAAAGCAGAAATTCCCCTCATTTTGGAGCAAAAAGAAGAAATTAGCCCTTTTTTATGGCAAAAAGGTATGCATTCTTATTATTTTCAGACAAAAAAGGCAGAAATTCCCCGTATTTTGGAGCAAAATTGCAGAAATTCCTCTAATTGTGGGGCAAAAAGGCAGAAATTCCCTATATGTTGGGGCAAAAAGACAGAAATTCTCCTTATTTTAGGGAAAAATTCTGAAATTTAACTTATTTTGGGGCAAAATTGCAGAAATTTCACTTATTTCAGAAATAAAAGCAGAAATTTTCTTATTTTGGGGCCAAAAGGCAGAAATTTCTTTTATTTTGTTACAAAATTGCAGAATTTTTTCTTATTTTGGGGCAAAAAGTCAGAAATTTCCCATATTTTGGGGTAAAAATGCAGAAATTTCTCTTATTTTGAGGTAAAAGGCTGAAATTCCCCTTATTTGGGGGCAAAAAGTCAAAAATTTCTCTTATTTTGGGGCAAAATTGTAGAAATTTCACTTTTTTTGGGGCAAAATTGCAGAAATTTCACTTATTTCAAAAAAAAGCAGAAATTTTCTTATTTTGGAGCAAAAAGGCAGAAATTTCCCATATTTTGGGACAAAAATGCAGAAATTCCTTTTATTTTGAGGAAAAAGGCTGAAATTCCCCTTAATTGGGGGCAAAAAGGCAGAAATTTCCTTATTTTGGGGCAAAACTGCAAAAATTTCACTTATTTCAGGGTAATAAGTCAGAAATTTTCCTTATTTTGGGGCAAAAAGACAGAAATTCCCTTTGTTTTTGGAGAAAAAGACAGAAATTCCACTTTTTTAGAGGCAAAAAAGCTGAAATTCCTTTTATTTTGGAGCAAAAATGATGAAATTTCCCTTTTTTGTGGCAAAAGGTATACATTCCCCTTATTTTCAGGCTAAAAAGCAGAAATTCCCTGTATTTTGGAGCAAAATTGCAGAAATTCCCCTAATTGTGGGGCAAAAATGCAGAAATTCCCTATATGTTAGTGCAAAAAACAGAAATTCTCCTTATTTTAGGGCAAAACTCAGAAATTCCACTTATTTTGGGGCAAAATTCCAGAAATTTCCGTTATTTTGGGGCAAAATTGCAGAAATTTCACTTATTTTGAGGAAAAATTGCAGAAATTTCACTTATTTCAGTGAAAAAAGGCAGAAATTTCCCATATTTTGGGGCAAAAATGCAGAAATTTCTCTTATTTTGAGGTAAAAGGCTGAATCCCCCTTATTTGGGAGCAAAAAGGCAGAAATTTCTCTTATTTTGGGGTAAAATTGCAGAAATTTCACTTATTTCAGGGTAATAAGTCAGAAATTTTCCTTATTTTGGGGCCAAAAAACAGAAATTCCCTTTGTTTTGGGAGAAAAACACAGAAATTCCACTTTTTTAGAGGCAAAAAAGCAGAAATTTCCCTTATTTTGGAGCAAAAATGAAGAAATTTCACTTTTTAAGGGCAAAAAGGTATGCATTCTTCTTATTTTTGGGCAAAAAGGCAGAAATTCCCCTTATTTTGGAACAAAATTGAAGAAATTTCTCAAATTGTTGGGCAAAAAGGCAGAAATTCCCTATATGTTGGGGCAAAAAGACAGAAATTCTCCTTATTTTGGGGCAAAACTCAGAAATTCCACATATTTTGGAACAAAATTCCAGAAATTTCACTTATTTTGGGGCAAAATTGCAGAAATTACAATTATTTTGGTGCAAAATTGCAGAAATTTCACTTATTTCAAAAAAAAAGCAGAAATTTTCTTATTTTGGGGCAAAAAGGAAGAAATTTCCCATATTTTGGGGCAAAAATGCAGAAATTTCTTTTATTTTGAGGAAAAAGGCTGAAATTCTCCTTAATTTAGGGAAAAAAGGCAGAAATTTCCTTATTTTGGGACAAAATTGCAAAAATTTCACTTATTTCAGGGTAATAAGTCAGAAATTTTCCTTATTTTGGGGCAAAAAGACAGAAATTCCCTTTGTTTTTGGGGAAAAAGACAGAAATTGCACTTTTTTAGAGGCAAAAAAGCAGAAATTCCTTTTATTTTGGAGCAAAAATGAAGAAATTTCCCTTTTTTGTGGCAAAAGTTATACATTCCCCTTATTTTCAGGCTAAAAAGCAGAAATTCCCCGTATTTTGGAGCAAAATTGCAGAAATTCCACTAATTGTGGGGCAAAAATGCAGAAATTCCCTATATGTTAGGGTAAAAAAACAGAAATTCTCCTTATTTTGGTGGCAAAACTCAGAAATTCCACTTATTTTGGGGCAAAATTCCAGAAATTTGCCTCATTTTGGGGCAAAATTGCCGAAATTTCACTTATTTTGGGGCAAAATTGCAGAAATTTCACTTATTTCAGTGAAAAAGGCAGAAATTTCCCTTATATGGGGGCAAAAAGGCAGAAATTTCCCTTATTTTGTACAAAAATTGCAGGAATTTCACTTATTTCAGGGTAATAAGTCGGAAATTTTCTTTATTTTGGGCAAAAAAAGACAGAAATTCCCTTTGTTTTGGAGGAAAAAATACATAAATTCCACTTATTTAGAGGCAAAAAAGCAGAAATTCCTTTTATTTTGGCCAAAATTTCAGAAATTTCACTTACTTCAGGGTAATAAGTCAGAAATTTCATTATTTTGGGGCAAAAAATACAGAAATTACCTTTGTTTTGGGGGAAAAAGACAGAAATTCCACTTATTTAGAGGCAAAAAAGCAGAAATTCCCATTATTTTGGAGCAAAAATGAAGAAATTTCCCTTTTTTATGGGAAAAACTTATGCATTCTTCTTATTTTCGGGCAAAAGGGAGAAATTCCCCGTATTTTGGAGCAAAATTGCAGAAATTCCCCAAATTGTGGGGCAAAATGACAGAAATTCTCCTTATTTTGGGTCAAAACTCAGAAATTCCACTTATTTTGGGTCAAAATTTCAATAATTTCACTTATTTTGGGGCAAAATTGCAGAAATTTCACTTATTTCAGTGTAATAAGTCAGAAATTATCCTTATTTTGGGGCAAAAAAGACAAATTCCCTTTGTTTTGGGGGAAAAAGACAGAAATTCCACTTATTTAGAGGCAATAAAGCAGAAATTCCCCTCATTTTGGAGCAAAAAGAAGAAATTAGCCCTTTTTTATGGCAAAAAGGTATGCATTCTTATTATTTTCAGACAAAAAAGGCAGAAATTCCCCGTATTTTGGAGCAAAATTGCAGAAATTCCTCTAATTGTGGGGCAAAAAGGCAGAAATTCCCTATATGTTGGGGCAAAAAGACAGAAATTCTCCTTATTTTAGGGAAAAATTCTGAAATTTAACTTATTTTGGGGCAAAATTGCAGAAATTTCACTTATTTCAGAAATAAAAGCAGAAATTTTCTTATTTTGGGGCCAAAAGGCAGAAATTTCTTTTATTTTGTTACAAAATTGCAGAATTTTTTCTTATTTTGGGGCAAAAAGTCAGAAATTTCCCATATTTTGGGGTAAAAATGCAGAAATTTCTCTTATTTTGAGGTAAAAGGCTGAAATTCCCCTTATTTGGGGGCAAAAAGTCAAAAATTTCTCTTATTTTGGGGCAAAATTGTAGAAATTTCACTTTTTTTGGGGCAAAATTGCAGAAATTTCACTTATTTAAAAAAAAACAGAAATTTTCTTATTTTGGAGCAAAAAGGCAGAAATTTCCCATATTTTGGGACAAAAATGCAGAAATTCCTTTTATTTTGAGGAAAAAGGCTGAAATTCCCCTTAATTGGGGGCAAAAAGGCAGAAATTTCCTTATTTTGGGGCAAAACTGCAAAAATTTCACTTATTTCAGGGTAATAAGTCAGAAATTTTCCTTATTTTGGGGCAAAAAGACAGAAAATCCCTTTGTTTTTGGAGAAAAAGACAGAAATTCCACTTTTTTAGAGGCAAAAAAGCTGAAATTCCTTTTATTTTGGAGCAAAAATGATGAAATTTCCCTTTTTTGTGGCAAAAGGTATACATTCCCCTTATTTTCAGGCTAAAAAGCAGAAATTCCCTGTATTTTGGAGCAAAATTGCAGAAATTCCCCTAATTGTGGGGCAAAAATGCAGAAATTCCCTATATGTTAGTGCAAAAAACAGAAATTCTCCTTATTTTAGGGCAAAACTCAGAAATTCCACTTATTTTGGGGCAAAATTCCAGAAATTTCCCTTATTTTGGGGCAAAATTGCAGAAATTTCACTTATTTTGAGGAAAAATTGCAGAAATTTCACTTATTTCAGTGAAAAAAGGCAGAAATTTCCCATATTTTGGGGCAAAAATGCAGAAATTTCTCTTATTTTGAGGTAAAAGGCTGAATCCCCCTTATTTGGGAGCAAAAAGGCAGAAATTTCTCTTATTTTGGGGTAAAATTGCAGAAATTTCACTTATTTCAGGGTAATAAGTCAGAAATTTTCCTTATTTTGGGGCCAAAAAACAGAAATTCCCTTTGTTTTGGGAGAAAAACACAGAAATTCCACTTTTTTAGAGGCAAAAAAGCAGAAATTTCCCTTATTTTGGAGCAAAAATGAAGAAATTTCACTTTTTAAGGGCAAAAAGGTATGCATTCTTCTTATTTTTGGGCAAAAAGGCAGAAATTCCCCTTATTTTGGAACAAAATTGAAGAAATTTCTCAAATTGTTGGGCAAAAAGGCAGAAATTCCCTATATGTTGGGGCAAAAAGACAGAAATTCTCCTTATTTTGGGGCAAAACTCAGAAATTCCACATATTTTGGAACAAAATTCCAGAAATTTCACTTATTTTGGGGCAAAATTGCATAAATTACAATTATTTTGGTGCAAAATTGCAGAAATTTCACTTATTTCAAAAAAAAAGCAGAAATTTTCTTATTTTGGGGCAAAAAGGAAGAAATTTCCCATATTTTGGGGCAAAAATGCAGAAATTTCTTTTATTTTGAGGAAAAAGGCTGAAATTCTCCTTAATTTAGGGAAAAAAGGCAGAAATTTCCTTATTTTGGGACAAAATTGCAAAAATTTCACTTATTTCAGGGTAATAAGTCAGAAATTTTCCTTATTTTGGGGCAAAAAGACAGAAATTCCCTTTGTTTTTGGGGAAAAAGACAGAAATTGCACTTTTTTAGAGGCAAAAAAGCAGAAATTCCTTTTATTTTGGAGCAAAAATGAAGAAATTTCCCTTTTTTGTGGCAAAAGTTATACATTCCCCTTATTTTCAGGCTAAAAAGCAGAAATTCCCCGTATTTTGGAGCAAAATTGCAGAAATTCCACTAATTGTGGGGCAAAAATGCAGAAATTCCCTATATGTTAGGGTAAAAAAACAGAAATTCTCCTTATTTTGGTGGCAAAACTCAGAAATTCCACTTATTTTGGGGCAAAATTCCAGAAATTTGCCTCATTTTGGGGCAAAATTGCCGAAATTTCACTTATTTTGGGGCAAAATTGCAGAAATTTCACTTATTTCAGTGAAAAAAGGCAGAAATTTTCCTTATTTTGGGGCAAAAAGGCAGAAATTCCTAATATTTTGTGGCAAAAATGCAGAAATTCCCCTTATTTTGAGGTAAAAAGGCTGAAATTTCCATTATATTGGGGCAAAAAGGCAGAAATTTCCCTTATTTTGGGACAAATTTGCAGAAATTTCACTTATTTCAGGGTAATAAGTCAGAAATTTTCTTTATTTTGGGCAAAAAAAGACAGAAATTTCTTTTGTTTTGGGGGAAAAATACATAAATTCCACTTATTTAGAGGCAAAAAAGCAGAAATTCCTTTTATTTTGGCCAAAATTGCAGAAATTTCACTTACTTCAGGGTAATAAGTCAGAAAATTTCCTTATTTTGGGGCAAAAAAGACAGAAATTACCTTTGTTTTGGGGGAAAAAGACAGAAATTCCACTTATTTAGAGGCAAAAAAGCAGAAATTCCCCTTATTTTGGAGCAAAAATGAAGAAATTTCCCTTTTTTATGGGAAAGAGTTATGCATTCTTCTTATTTTCGGGCAAAAAGGCAGAAATTCCCCGTATTTTGGAGCAAAATTGCAGAAATTCCCCTAATTGTGGCGCAAAAAGTCAGAAATATTACTTATTTTGGATCAAAACTCAGAAATTCCACTTATTTTGGGTCAAAATTTCAATAATTTCACTTATTTTGGGGCAAAATTGCAGAAATTTCACTTATTTCAGGGTAATAAGTCAGAAATTTTCCTTATTTTGGGGCAAAAAAGACAAATTCTCTTTGTTTTGGGGGAAAAAGACAGAAATTCCACTTATTGAAAGGCAATAAAGCAGAAATTCCCCTCATTTTGGAGCAATAAGGAGAAATTTCCCTTTTTTATGGCAAAAAGGTATGCATTCTTATTATTTTCGGACAAAAAATGCAGAAATTCCCCGTATTTTGGAGCAAAATTGCAGAAATTCCTCTAATTGTGGGGCAAAAAGGCAGAAATTCCCTATATGTTGGGGCAAATAGACAGAAATTCTCCTTATTTTAGGGAAAAATTCTGAAATATAACTTATTTTGGGGCAAAATTGCAGAAATTTCACTTATTTCAGGGTAATAAGTCAGAAATTTCCCTTATTTTGGAGCAAAAATGAAGAAATTTCACTTTTTAAGGGCAAAAAGGTATGCATTCTTCTTATTTTTGGGCAAAAAGGCAGAAATTCCCCTTATTTTGGAACAAAATTGCAGAAATTTTTCAAATTGTTGGGCAAAAATGCAGAAATTCCCTATATGTTGGGGCAAAAAGACAGAAATTCTCCTTATTTTGTGGGAAAACTCAGAAATTCCACATAATTTGGAACAAAATTCCAGAAATTTAACTTATTTTGGGGCAAAATTGCAGAAATTTCACTTATTTCAGAAATAAAAGCAGAAATTTTCTTATTTTGGGGCCAAAAGGCAGAAATTTCTTTTATTTTGTTACAAAATTGCAGAATTTTTTCTTATTTTGGGGCAAAAAGTCAGAAATTTCCCATATTTTGGGGTAAAAATGCAGAAATTTCTCTTATTTTGAGGTAAAAGGCTGAAATTCCCCTTATTTGGGGGCAAAAAGTCAAAAATTTCTCTTATTTTGGGGCAAAATTGTAGAAATTTCACTTATTTTGGGGCAAAATTGCAGAAATTTCACTTATTTCAAAAAAAAGCAGAAATTTTCTTATTTTGGAGCAAAAAGGCAGAAATTTCCCATATTTTGGGACAAAAATGCAGAAATTCCTTTTATTTTGAGGAAAAAGGCTGAAATTCCCCTTAATTGGGGGCAAAAAGGCAGAAATTTCCTTATTTTGGGGCAAAACTGCAAAAATTTCACTTATTTCAGGGTAATAAGTCAGAAATTTTCCTTATTTTGGGGCAAAAAGACAGAAATTCTCTTATTTTTTTAAGGAAAAAGAAAGAAATTCCACTTTTTTAGAGGCAAAAAAGCAGAAATTCCTTTTATTTTGGAGCAAAAATGAAGAAATTTCTCTTTTTTGTGGCAAAAGGTATACATTCCCCGTATTTTCAGGCTAAAAGGCAGAAATTCCCTGTATTTTAAAGCAAAACTGCAGAAATTCCCCTAATTTTGGGGCAAAAAGGCAGAAATTCCCTATATGTTAGGGCAAAAAACAGAAATTCTTCTTATTTTGGGGCAAAACTCAGAAATTCCACTTATTTTGGGGCAAAATTCCAGAAATTTCCATTATTTTGGAACAAAATTGCAGAAATTTCACTTATTTTGTGGCAAAATTGCAGAAATTTCACATATTTCATTGAAAAAAGGCAGAAATTTTCCTTATTTTGGGGCAAAAAGTCAGGAATTCCTAATATTTTTGGCAAAAATGCAGAAATTCCCCTTATTTTGAGGTCAAAAGGCTGAAATTCTCCTTATTTGGGAGCAAAAAAGCAGAAATTTCCCTTATTTTGGGGCAAAATTGCAGAAATTTCACTTATTTCAGTCAGAAATTTTCCTTATTTTGGGCAAAAAAGACAGAAATTTCCTTTGTTTTGTGGGAAAAATACATAAATTCCACTTATTTAGAGGCAAAAATGCAGAAATTTCCCTTATTTGGGGGCAAAATTGTAGAAATTTCACTTACTTCAGGGTAATAAGTCAGAAATTTTTCTTATTTAGGGGCAAAAAAGACAGAAATCATTTTTGTTTTGGGATGAAAAAGACAGAAATTCCACTTATTTAGAGGCAAAAAAGCAGAAATTCCCCTTATTTTGGAGCAAAATTGCAGAAATTTCACTTTCTTAAGGGTAATAAGTAAGAAATTTTCCTTATTTTGGGGCAAAATTGCAGAAATTTCACTTATTTTGGGGCAATATTGCAGAAATTTCACTTATTTCAAAAAAAGCAGAAATTTTCTTATTTTGGAGCAAAAAGGCAGAAATTTCCCATATTTTGGGGCAAAAATGCAGAAATTAGTTTTATTTTGAGGAAAAAGGCTGAAATTCCCCTTAATTTGGGCCAAAAGGCAGAAATTTCCTTATTTTGGGGCAAAATTGCAAAAATTTCATTTATTTCAGGGTAATAAGTCAAAAATTTTCCTCATTTTGGGGCAAAAAGACAGAAATTCCCTTTGTTTTTGAGGAAAAAGACAGAAATTGCACTTTTTTAGAGGCAAAAAAGCAGAAATTCCTATTATTTTGGAGCACAAATGAAGAAATTTTCGTTTTTTGTGGAAAAAGGTATACATTCCCCTTATTTTCAGGCTAAAAAGCAGAAATTCCCCGTGTTTTGGAGCAAAATTGCAGAAATACCCCTAATTGTGGGGCAAAAATGCAGAAATTCCCTATATGTTAGGGCAAAAAAACAGAAATTCTCCTTATTTTGGGGCAAAACTGAGAAATTCTACTTATTTTGGGGCAAAATTCCAGACATTTCCCTTATTTTGGGGCAAAATTGCAGAAATTTCACTTATTTTGGGGCAAAATTGCAGAAATTTCACTTATTTCAGTGAAAAAGGCAGAAATTTCCCTTATATGGGGGCAAAAAGGCAGAAATTTCCCTTATTTTGTACAAAAATTGCAGGAATTTCACTTATTTCAGGGTAATAAGTCGGAAATTTTTTTTATTTTGGGCAAAAAAAGACAGAAATTCCCTTTTTTTGGAGGAAAAAGTACATAAATTCCACTTATTTAGAGGCAAAAAAGCAGAAATTCCTTTTATTTTGGCCAAAATTTCAGAAATTTCACTTACTTCAGGGTAATAAGTCAGAAATTTCATTATTTTGGGGCAAAAAATACAGAAATTACCTTTGTTTTGTGGGAAAAAGACAGAAATTCCACTTATTTAGAGGCAAAAAAGCAGAAATTCCCCTTATTTTGGAGCAAAAATGAAGAAATTTCCCTTTTTTATGGGAAAAACTTATGCATTCTTCTTATTTTCGGGCAAAAAGGGAGAAATTCCCAATATTTTGGAGCAAAATTGCAGAAATTCCCCAAATTGTGGGGCAAAATGACAGAAATTCTCCTTATTTTGGGTCAAAACTCAGAAATTCCACTTATTTGGGGTCAAAATTTCAATAATTTCACTTATTTTGGGGCAAAATTGCAGAAATTTCACTTATTTCAGTGTAATAAGTCAGAAATTATCCTTATTTTGGGGCAAAAAAGACAAATTCCCTTTGTTTTGGGGGAAAAAGACAGAAATTCCACTTATTTAGAGGCAATAAAGCAGAAATTCCCCTCATTTTGGAGCAAAAAGAAGAAATTTCTCTTTTTTATGGCAAAAAAGTATGCATTCTTATTATTTTCAGACAAAAAAGGCAGAAATTCCCCGTATTTTGGAGCAAAATTGCAGAAATTCCTCTAATTGTGGGGCAAAAAGGCAGAAATTCCCTATATGTTGGGGCAAAAAGACAGAAATTCTCCTTATTTTAGGGAAAAATTCTGAAATTTAACTTATTTTGGGGCAAAATTGCAGAAATTTCACTTATTTCAGAAATAAAAGCAGAAATTTTCTTATTTTGGGGCCAAAAGGCAGAAATTTCTTTTATTTTGTTACAAAATTGCAGAATTTTTTCTTATTTTGGGGCAAAAAGTCAGAAATTTCCCATATTTTGGGGTAAAAATGCAGAAATTTCTCTTATTTTGAGGTAAAAGGCTGAAATTCCCCTTATTTGGGGGCAAAAAGTCAAAAATTTCTCTTATTTTGGGGCAAAATTGTAGAAATTTCACTTATTTTGGGGCAAAATTGCAGAAATTTCACTTATTTCAAAAAAAAGCAGAAATTTTCTTATTTTGGAGCAAAAAGGCAGAAATTTCCCATATTTTGGGACAAAAATGCAGAAATTCCTTTTATTTTGAGGAAAAAGGCTGAAATTCCCCTTAATTGGGGGCAAAAAGGCAGAAATTTCCTTATTTTGGGGCAAAACTGCAAAAATTTCACTTATTTCAGGGTAATAAGTCAGAAATTTTTTTTATTTTGGGGCAAAAAGACAGAAATTCCCTTTGTATTTGGAGAAAAAGACAGAAATTCCACTTTTTTAGAGGCAAAAAAGCTGAAATTCCTTTTATTTTGGAGCAAAAATGATGAAATTTCCCTTTTTTGTGGCAAAAGGTATACATTCCCCTTATTTTCAGGCTAAAAAGCAGAAATTCCCTGTATTTTGGAGCAAAATTGCAGAAATTCCCCTAATTGTGGGGCAAAAATGCAGAAATTCCCTATATGTTAGTGCAAAAAACAGAAATTCTCCTTATTTTAGGGCAAAACTCAGAAATTCCACTTATTTTGGGGCAAAATTCCAGAAATTTCCCTTATTTTGGGGCAAAATTGCAGAAATTTCACTTATTTTGAGGAAAAATTGCAGAAATTTCACTTATTTCAGTGAAAAAAGGCAGAAATTTCCCATATTTTGGGGCAAAAATGCAGAAATTTCTCTTATTTTGAGGTAAAAGGCTGAATCCCCCTTATTTGGGAGCAAAAAGGCAGAAATTTCTCTTATTTTGGGGTAAAAAGTCAGAAATTTTCCTTATTTTGGGGCCAAAAAACAGAAATTCCCTTTGTTTTGGGAGAAAAACACAGAAATTCCACTTTTTTAGAGGCAAAAAAGCAGAAATTTCCCTTATTTTGGAGCAAAAATGAAGAAATTTCACTTTTTAAGGTCAAAAAGTTATGCATTCTTCTTATTTTTGGGCAAAAAGGCAGAAATTCACCTTATTTTGGAACAAAATTGCAGAAATTTCTCAAATTGTTGGGCAAAAAGGCAGAAATTCCCTATATGTTGGGGCAAAAAGACAGAAATTCTCCTTATTTTGGGGCAAAACTCAGAAATTCCACATATTTTGGAACAAAATTCCAGAAATTTCACTTATTTTGGGGCAAAATTCAGAAATTACAATTATTTTGGGGCAAAATTGCAGAAATTTCACTTATTTCAAAAAAAAAAGCAGAAATTTTCTTATTTTGGGGCAAAAAGGAAGAAATTTCCCATATTTTGGGGCAAAAATGCAGAAATTTCTTTAATTTTGAGGAAAAAGGCTGAAATTCTCCTTAATTTAGGGAAAAAAGGCAGATATTTCCTTATTTTGGGGCAAAATTGCAAAAATTTCACTTATTTCAGGGTAATAAGTCAGAAATTTTCCTTATTTTGGGGCAAAACGACAGAAATTCCCTTTTTTTGGGGGAAAAAGACAGAAATTGCACTTTTTTAGAGGCAAAAAAGCAGAAATTCCTTTTATTTTGGAGCAAAAATGAAGAAATTTCTCTTTTTTGTGGCAAAAGGTATACATTCCTCTTATTTTCAGGCTAAAAAGCAGAAATTCCCCGTATTTTGGAGCAAAATTGCAGAAATTCCACTAATTGTGGGGCAAAAATGCAGAAAATCCCTATATGTTAGGGCAAAAAAACAGAAATTCTCTTTATTTTGGTGGCAAAACTCAGAAATTCCACTTATTTTGGGGCAAAATTCCAGAAATTTGCCTCATTTTGGGGCAAAATTGCCGAAATTTCACTTATTCTGCGGCAAAATTGCAGAAATTTCACTTATTTCAGTGAAAAAAGGCAGAAATTTTCCTTATTTTGGGGCAAAAAGTCAGAAATTCCTAATATTTTGTGGCAAAAATGCAGAAATTCCCCTTATTTTGAGGTAAAAAGGCTGAAATTTCTTTTATATGGGGGCAAAAAGGCAGAAATTTCCCTTATTTTGGGACAAATTTGCAGAAATTTCACTTATTTCAGGGTAATAAGTCAGAAATTTTCCTTATTTTGGGCAAAAAAAGACAGAAATTCCCTTTGTTTTGGGGGAAAAATACATAAATTCCACTTATTTAGAGGCAAAAAAGCAGAAATTCCTTTTATTTTAGCCAAAATTGCAAAAATTTCACTTACTTCAGGGTAATAAGTCAGAAAATTTCCTTATTTTGGGGCAAAAAAGACAGAAATTACCTTTGTTTTGGGGGAAAAAGACAGAAATTCCACTTATTTAGAGGCAAAAAAGCAGAAATTCCCCTTATTTTGGAGCAAAAATGAAGAAATTTCCCTTTTTTATGGGAAAGAGTTATGCATTCTTCTTATTTTCGGGCAAAAAGGCAGAAATTCCCCGTATTTTGGAGCAAAATTGCAGAAATTCCTCTAATTGTGGGGCAAAAAGGCTGAAATTCCCTATATGTTGGGGCAAAAAGACAGAAATTCTGCTTATTTTAGGGAAAAATTCTGAAATATAACTTATTTTAGGGCAAAATTGCAGAAATTTCACTTATTTCAGGGTAATAAGTCAGAAATTTTCCTTATTTTGGGGCAAAAAAGACAAATTCTCTTTGTTTTGGGGGAAAAAGACAGAAATTCCACTTATTTAGAGGCAATAAAGCAAAAATGCCCCTCATTTTGGAGCAAAAAGCAGAAATTTCCCTTTTTT
Organism: Micromys minutus; assembly: GCF_963924665.1. Lineage (NCBI taxonomy): Eukaryota > Metazoa > Chordata > Mammalia > Rodentia > Muridae > Micromys > Micromys minutus. The sequence goes on along the minus strand of NW_027667197.1, from coordinate 619,059 downwards.
ATGGCAAAAAGGTATGCATTCTTATTATTTTCGGACAAAAAATGCAGAAATTCCCCGTATTTTGGAGCAAAATTGCAGAAATTCCTCTAAATGTGGGGCAAAAAGGCAGAAATTCCCTATATGTTGGGGCAAAAAGACAGAAATTCTCCTTATTTTAGGGAAAAATTCTGAAATATAACTTATTTTGGGGCAAAATTGCAGAAATTTCACTTATTTCAGAAATAAAAGCAGAAATTTTCTTATTTTGGGGCCAAAAGGCAGAAATTTCTTTTATTTTGTTACAAAATTGCAGAATTTTTTCTTATTTTGGGGCAAAAAGTCAGAAATTTCCCATATTTTGGGGTAAAAATGCAGAAATTTCTCTTATTTTGAGGTAAAAGGCTGAAATTCCCCTTATTTGGGGGCAAAAAGTCAAAAATTTCTCTTATTTTGGGGCAAAATTGTAGAAATTTCACTTATTTTGGGGCAAAATTGCAGAAATTTCACTTATTTCAAAAAAAAGCAGAAATTTTCTTATTTTGGAGCAAAAAGGCAGAAATTTCCCATATTTTGGGACAAAAATGCAGAAATTCCTTTTATTTTGAGGAAAAAGGCTGAAATTCCCCTTAATTGGGGGCAAAAAGGCAGAAATTTCCTTATTTTGGGGCAAAACTGCAAAAATTTCACTTATTTCAGGGTAATAAGTCAGAAATTTTTTTTATTTTGGGGCAAAAAGACAGAAATTCCCTTTGTATTTGGAGAAAAAGACAGAAATTCCACTTTTTTAGAGGCAAAAAAGCTGAAATTCCTTTTATTTTGGAGCAAAAATGATGAAATTTCCCTTTTTTGTGGCAAAAGGTATACATTCCCCTTATTTTCAGGCTAAAAAGCAGAAATTCCCTGTATTTTGGAGCAAAATTGCAGAAATTCCCCTAATTGTGGGGCAAAAATGCAGAAATTCCCTATATGTTAGTGCAAAAAACAGAAATTCTCCTTATTTTAGGGCAAAACTCAGAAATTCCACTTATTTTGGGGCAAAATTCCAGAAATTTCCCTTATTTTGGGGCAAAATTGCAGAAATTTCACTTATTTTGAGGAAAAATTGCAGAAATTTCACTTATTTCAGTGAAAAAAGGCAGAAATTTCCCATATTTTGGGGCAAAAATGCAGAAATTTCTCTTATTTTGAGGTAAAAGGCTGAATCCCCCTTATTTGGGAGCAAAAAGGCAGAAATTTCTCTTATTTTGGGGTAAAAAGTCAGAAATTTTCCTTATTTTGGGGCCAAAAAACAGAAATTCCCTTTGTTTTGGGAGAAAAACACAGAAATTCCACTTTTTTAGAGGCAAAAAAGCAGAAATTTCCCTTATTTTGGAGCAAAAATGAAGAAATTTCACTTTTTAAGGTCAAAAAGTTATGCATTCTTCTTATTTTTGGGCAAAAAGGCAGAAATTCACCTTATTTTGGAACAAAATTGCAGAAATTTCTCAAATTGTTGGGCAAAAAGGCAGAAATTCCCTATATGTTGGGGCAAAAAGACAGAAATTCTCCTTATTTTGGGGCAAAACTCAGAAATTCCACATATTTTGGAACAAAATTCCAGAAATTTCACTTATTTTGGGGCAAAATTCAGAAATTACAATTATTTTGGGGCAAAATTGCAGAAATTTCACTTATTTCAAAAAAAAAAGCAGAAATTTTCTTATTTTGGGGCAAAAAGGAAGAAATTTCCCATATTTTGGGGCAAAAATGCAGAAATTTCTTTAATTTTGAGGAAAAAGGCTGAAATTCTCCTTAATTTAGGGAAAAAAGGCAGATATTTCCTTATTTTGGGGCAAAATTGCAAAAATTTCACTTATTTCAGGGTAATAAGTCAGAAATTTTCCTTATTTTGGGGCAAAACGACAGAAATTCCCTTTTTTTTGGGGAAAAAGACAGAAATTGCACTTTTTTAGAGGCAAAAAAGCAGAAATTCCTTTTATTTTGGAGCAAAAATGAAGAAATTTCTCTTTTTTGTGGCAAAAGGTATACATTCCTCTTATTTTCAGGCTAAAAAGCAGAAATTCCCCGTATTTTGGAGCAAAATTGCAGAAATTCCACTAATTGTGGGGCAAAAATGCAGAAAATCCCTATATGTTAGGGCAAAAAAACAGAAATTCTCTTTATTTTGGTGGCAAAACTCAGAAATTCCACTTATTTTGGGGCAAAATTCCAGAAATTTGCCTCATTTTGGGGCAAAATTGCCGAAATTTCACTTATTCTGCGGCAAAATTGCAGAAATTTCACTTATTTCAGTGAAAAAAGGCAGAAATTTTCCTTATTTTGGGGCAAAAAGTCAGAAATTCCTAATATTTTGTGGCAAAAATGCAGAAATTCCCCTTATTTTGAGGTAAAAAGGCTGAAATTTCTTTTATATGGGGGCAAAAAGGCAGAAATTTCCCTTATTTTGGGACAAATTTGCAGAAATTTCACTTATTTCAGGGTAATAAGTCAGAAATTTTCCTTATTTTGGGCAAAAAAAGACAGAAATTCCCTTTGTTTTGGGGGAAAAATACATAAATTCCACTTATTTAGAGGCAAAAAAGCAGAAATTCCTTTTATTTTAGCCAAAATTGCAAAAATTTCACTTACTTCAGGGTAATAAGTCAGAAAATTTCCTTATTTTGGGGCAAAAAAGACAGAAATTACCTTTGTTTTGGGGGAAAAAGACAGAAATTCCACTTATTTAGAGGCAAAAAAGCAGAAATTCCCCTTATTTTGGAGCAAAAATGAAGAAATTTCCCTTTTTTATGGGAAAGAGTTATGCATTCTTCTTATTTTCGGGCAAAAAGGCAGAAATTCCCCTTATTTTGGAGCAAAATTGCAGAAATTCCCCTAATTGTGGGGCAAAAATACAGAAATTCTCCTTATTTTGGATCAAAACTCAGAAATTCCACTTATTTTCGGTCAAAATTTCAATAATTTCACTTATTTTGGGGCAAAATTGCAGAAATTTCACTTATTTCAGGGTAATAAGTCAGAAATTTTCCTTATTTTGGGGCAAAAAAGACAAATTCTCTTTGTTTTGGGGGAAAAAGACAGAAATTCCACTTATTTAAAGGCAATAAAGCAGAAATGCCCCTCATTTTGGAGCAAAAAGCAGAAATTTCCCTTTTTTATGGCAAAAAGGTATGCATTCTTATTATTTTCGGACAAAAAATGCAGAAATTCCCCGTATTTTGGAGCAAAATTGCAGAAATTCCTCTAATTGTGGGGCAAAAAGGCAGAAATTCCCTATATGTTGGGGCAAAAAGACAGAAATTCTCCTTATTTTAGGGAAAAATTCTGAAATATAACTTATTTTGGGGCAAAATTGCAGAAATATCACTTATTTCAGAAAAAAAAGCAGAAATTTTCTTATTTTGGGGCCAAAAGGCAGAAATTTCTTTTATTTTGTTACAAAATTGCAGAATTTTTTCTTATTTTGGTGCAAAAAGTCAGAAATTTCCCATATTTTGGGGCAAAAACGCAGAAATTTTTCTTATTTTGAGGTAAAAGGCTGAAATTCCCCTTATTTGGGGGCAAAAAGTCAAATATATCTCTTATTTTGGGGCAAAATTGCCGAAATTTCACTTATTTTGGGGCAAAATTGCAGAAATTGTACTTATTTCAAAAAACAGCAGAAATTTTCATATTTTGGAGCAAAAAGGCAGAAATTTCCCATATTTTGGGGCAAAAATGCAGGAATTCATTTTATTTTGAAGAAAAAGGCTGAAATTCCCCTCAATTGGGGGCAAAAATGCAGAAATTTCCTCATTTTGGGGCAAAATAGCAAAAACTTCACTTCAGGGTAATAAGTCAGAAATTTTACTTATTTTGTGGCAAAAATACAGAAATTCCCTTTGTTTTTGGGCAAAAAGACAGAAATTCCACTTTTTTAGAGGCAAAAAAGCAGAAATTCCATTTGTTTTGGAGCAAAAATGAAGAAATTTCCCTTTTTTGTGGCAAAAGGTATACATTCCCCTTATTTTCAGGCTAAAAAGCAGAAATTCCCCGTATTTTGGAGCAAAATTGCAGAAATTCTCCTAATTGTGGTGCAAAAATGCAGAAATTCCCTATATGTTAGTGCAAAAAACAGAAATTCTCCTTATTTTAGGGCAAAACTCAGAAATTCCACTTATTTTGGGGCAAAATTCCAGAAATTTCCCTTATTTAGGGGCAAAATTGCAGAAATTTCACTTATTTTGGGGCAAAATTGCAGAAATTTCAATTATTTCAGTGAAAAAAGGCAGAAATTTCCTATATTTTGGAGCAAAAATGCAGAAATTTCTGTTATTTTGAGGTAAAAGGCTGAAATTCCCCTTATTTGGGTGTAAAAAGGCAGAAATTTCTCTTATTTTGGGGTAAAATTGCAGAAATTTCACTTATTTCAGGGTAATAAGTCAGAAAATTTCCTTATTTTGGGGCCAAAAAACAGAAATTCCCTTTGTTTTGGGAGAAAAAGACAGAAATTCCACTTTTTTAGAGGCAAAAAAGCAGAAATTCCCCTTATTTTGGAGCAAAAATGAAGGAATTTCAGTTTTTAAGGGCAAAAAGGTATGCATTCTTCTTATTTTTGGGCAAAAAGGCAGAAATTCCCCATATTTTGGAGCAAAATTGCAGAAATTTCCCAAATTGTGGGGCAAAAAGGCAGAAATTCCCTATATGTTGGGGCAAAAAGACAGAAATTCTCCTTATTTTGGGGCAAAACTCAGAAATTCCACTTATTTTGAAGCAAAATTTCAGAAATTTTACTTATTTTGGGGCAAAATTGCAGAAATTACAATTATTTTGGAGCAAAATTGCAGAAATTTCACTTATTTAAAAAAAAAAAGCAGAAATTTTCTTATTTTGGGGCAAAAAGGCAGAATTTTTTTTTATTTTGGTACAAAATTGCAGAAATTTTTCTTATTTTGGAATAAAAATGCACAAATTTCTCATATTTTGGGGCAAAAATGCAGAAATTCCCTTTATTTTGAGGAAAAAAGCTGAAATTCCCCTTAATTGCGGGCAAAAAGGCAGAAATTTCCTTATTTTGGGGCAAAATTGCAAAAATTTCACTTATTTCAGGGTAATAAGTCAGAAATTTTCCTTATTTTGGGGCAAAAAGACAGAAATTCTCTATGTTTTTGAGAAAAAAGACAGAAATTCCACTTTTTTAGAGGCAAAAAAGCAGAAATTCCTTTTATTTTGGAGCAAAAATGAAGAAATTTCTCTTTTTTGTGGCAAAAGGTATACATTCCCCTTATTTTCAGGCTAAAAAGCAGAAATTCCCTGTATTTTGGAGCAAAATTGCAGAAATTCCCCTAATTATGGGGCAAAAAGGCAGAAATTCCCTATATGTTAGTGCAAAAAACAAAAATTCTCCTTATTTTAGGGCAAAACTCAGAAATTCCATTTATTTTGGAGCAAAATTCCACAAATTTCACTTATTTTGGGGCAAAATTACAGAAATTACAATTATTTTGGGGCTAAATTGCAGAAATTTCACAAATTTCAAAAAAAAGCAGAAGTTTTCTAATTTTGGGGCAAAAAGGCAGAAATTTCCCATATTTTGGGGCAAAAATGCAGAAATTCCTTTTATTTTGAGGAAAAAGGCTGAAATTCCCCTTAATTTGGGGCAAAAAGGCAGAAATTTTATTATATTGGGGCAAAATTGCAAAAATTTCACTTATTTCAGGGTAATAAGTCAGAAATTTTCCTTATTTTGGGGCAAAAAGACAGAAATTCCCTTTGTTTTTGGGGAAAAACAGAAATTGTACTTTTTTAGAGGCAAAAAAGCAGAAATTCCTTTTATTTTGGAGCAAAAATGAAGAAATTTGTCTTTTTTGTGGCAAAAGGTATACATTCCCTTTATTTTCAGGCTAAAAAGCAGAAATTCCCCGTATTTTGGAGCAAAATTGCAGAAATTCCCCTAATTTTGGGGCAAAAATGCAGAAATTCCCTATATGTTAGCGCAAAAAAACAGAAATTCTCTTTATTTTGGGGCAAAACTCAGAAATTCCACTTATTTTGGGGCAAAATTCCAGAAATTTCTCTTATTTTGGGGCAAAATTGCCGAAATTTCACTTATTTTGGGGCAAAATTGCAGAAATTTCACTTATTTCAGTGAAAAAAGGCAGAAATTTCCCATATTTTGGGGCAAAAATGAAGAAATTTCACATATATTGAGGTAAAAGGCTGAAATCCCCCTTATTTGGGAGAAAAAAGGCAGAAATTTCACTTATTTCAGGGTAATAAGTCAGAAATTTTCCTTATTTTGGGGACAAAAAACAGAAATTCCCTTTGATTTGGGAGAAAAAGACAGAAATTCCACTTTTTTAGAGGCAAAAAAGCAGAAATTCCCCTTATTTTGGAGTAAAAATGAAGAAATTTCACTTTTTAAGGGCAAAAAGGTATGCATTCTTCTTATTTTTGGGCAAAAAGGCAGAAATTCCCCTTATTTTTGAGCAAAATTGCAGAAATTTCCCAAATTGTGGGGCAAAAAGGCAGAAATTCCCTATATGTTTGGGCAAAAAGACAGAAATTCTCCTTAATTTGGGGCAAAACTAAGAAATTCCACTTATTTTGGAGCAAAATTCCAGAAATTTCACTTATTTTGGGACAAAATTGGAGAAATTACAATTATTTTGGGGCAAAATTGCAGAAATTTCACTTATTTCAAAAAAAAAAGCAGAAATTTTCTTATTTTGGGGCAAAAAGGCAGAAATTTCCCATATTTTGAGGCAAAAATGCAGAAATTCCTTTTATTTTGAGGAAAAAGGCTGAAATTCCACTTAATTTGGGGCAAAAAGGCAGAAATTTCCTTATTTTGGGCAAAATTGAAAAATTTCACTTATTTCAGGGTAATAAGTCAGAAATTTTCCTTATTTTGGGGCAAAAAGACAGAAATTCCCTTTGTTTTTGGAGAAAAAGACAGAAATTGCACTTTTTTAGAGGCAAAAAAGCAGAAATTCCTTTTATTTTGGAGCAAAAATGAAGAAATTTCCCTTTTTTGTGGCAAAAGGTATACATTCCCTTTATTTTCAGGCTAAAAAGCAGAAATTCCTCGTATATTGGAGCAAAATTGCAGAAATTCCCCTAATTGTGGGGCAAAAATGCAGAAATTCCCTATATGTTAGTGCAAAAAAACAGAAATTCTCCTTATTTTGGGGCAAAACTCAGAAATTCCACTTATTTTGGGGCAAAATTCCAGAAATTTCCCTTATTTTGGGGCAAAATTGCCGAAATTTCACTTATTTTGGGGCAAAATTGCAGAAATTTCACTTATTTCAGTGAAAAAGGCAGAAAATTTCCTTATTTCGGGACAAAAAGGCAAAAATTCCTAATATTTTGTGGCAAAAATGCACAAATTCCCCTTAATTTGAGGTAAAAAGGCTGAAATTTCCCTTATATGGCGGCAAAAAGGCAGAAATTTCCCTTATCTTGGGGCAAAATTGCAGAAATTTCACTTATTTCAGGGTAATAAGTCAGAAATTTTCCTTATTTTGGGCAAAAAAAGACGGAAATTCCCTTTGTTTTGGAAGAAAAATACATAAATTCCACTTATTTAGAGGCAAAAATGCAGAAATTCCCCTTATTTTGGAGCAAAAATGAAGAAATTTCCCTTTTTTATGGGAAAAAGTTATGCATTCTTTTTATTTTCGGACAAAAATGTAGAAATTCCCTGTATTTTTGAGCAAAATTGCAGAAATTCCCCTAATTGTGCGGCAAAATGACAGAAATTCTCCTTATTTTGGGTCAAAACTCAGAAATTCCACTTATTTTGGGTCAAAATTTCGATAATTTCACTTATTTTGGGGCAAAATTGCAGAAATATCACTTATTTCAGGGTAATAAATCAGAAATTTTCCTTATTTTGGGGCAAAAAACAAATTCCCTTTGTTTTGGGGGAAAAAGACAGAAATTCCACTTATTTAGAGGCAATAAAGCAGAAATTCCCCTCATTTTGGAGCAAAAAGCAGAAATTTCCCTTTTTTATGGCCAAAAGGTATGCATTCTTATTATTTTCGGACAAAAAATGAAGAAATTCCCTGTATTTTGGAGCAAAATTGCAGAAATTCCTCTAATTGTGGGGCAAAAAGGCAGAAATTCCCTATATGTTGGGGCAAAAAGAAAGAAATTCTCCTTATTTTAGGGAAAAACTCAGAAATTTAACTTATTTTGGGGCAAAATTGCAGAAATTTCACTTATATCAGATATAAAAGCAGAAATTTTCTTATTTTGGGGCCAAAAGGCAGAAATTTCTTTTATTTTGTCACAAAATTGCAGAATTTTTTCTTATTTTGGGGCAAAAAGGCAGAAATTTCTTCATTTTGGGGCAAAATTGCAAAAACTTCACTTGTTTCAGGGTAATAAGTCAGAAATATTTCTTATTTTGGAGCAAAAAGACAGAAATTCCCTTTGTTTTTGGGGAAAAAGACAGAAATTCCACTTTTTTAGAGGCAAAAAAGCAGAAATTCCTTTTATTTTGGAGCAAAAATGAAGAAATTTCCTTTTTTGTGGCAAAAGGTATACATTCCCCTTATTTTCAAGCTAAAAAGCAGAAATTCCTTGTATTTTGGAGCAAAATTGCAGAAATTCCCCTAATTGTGGGGCAAAAATGCAGAAATTCCCTATATGTTAGTGCAAAAAACAGAAATTCTACTTATTTTGGGGCAAAACTCAGAAATTCCACTCTTTGGGGGCAAAATTCCAGAAATTTCCCTTATTTTGGGGCAAAATTGCAGAAATTTCACTGATTTTGGGCCAAAATTGCAGAAATTTCACTTATTTCAGTGAAAAAAGGGAGAAATTTTTCTTATTTTGGGAAAAAAAGACAGAAATTCCCTTTGTTTTGGGAGAAAAATACATAAATTCCACTTATTTAGAGGCAAAAAAGCAGAAATTTCTCTTATTTTGGGGCAAAATTGCAGAAATTTCACTTACTTCAGGGTAATAAGTCAGAAATTTTTCTTATTTTGGGGCAAAAAAGACAGAAATTATTTTTGTTTTGGAGGAAAAAGACAGAAATTCCACTTATTTAGAGGCAAAAAAGCAGAAATTCCCATTATTTTGGAGCAAAAATGAAGAAATTTTTTTATGGCAAAAAGTTATGCATTCTTCTTATTTTCTGGCAAAAAGGCAGAAATTCCTCATATTTTGGAGCAAAATTGCAGAAATTCCCCTAATTGTTGGGCAAAAGGCAGAAATTCCCTATATGTTTGGGTAAAAAGACAGAAATTCTCCTTATATTGGGGCAAAGCTAAGAAATTCCTCTTTTTTTGGGGCAAAAAACCAGAAATTTCCCTTATTTTAGGGCAAAATTGCAGAAATTTCACTTATTTTGGGGCAAAATTGCAGAAATTTCACTTATTTCAGTGAAAAAAGGCAGAAATTTTTCTTATTTTGGGGCAAAAAGGCAGAAATTCCTAATATATTGTGGCAAAAATGCAGAAATTCCCCTTATTTTGAGGTAAAAAGGCTGAAATTTCCCTTATATGGGGGCAAAAAGGCAGAAATTTCCCTTGTTTTGGGGCAAAATTGCAGAAATTTCACTTATTTCAGCGTAATAAGTCAGAAATTTTCATTATTTTGGGCAAAAAAGACAGAAATTCCCTTTGCTTTGGGGGAAAAATACATAAATTCCACTTATTTAGAGGCAAAAATGCAGAAATTCCTTTTATTTTGCCCAAAATTGCTGAAATTTCACTTACTTCAGGGTAATAGGTCAGAAAATTTTCTTATTTTGGGGCAAAAAAGTCAGTAAATACCATTGTTTTGGGGGAAAAAGACAGAAATTCCACTTATTTAGAGGCAAAAAAGCAGAAATTCCCCTTATTTTGGAGGAAAAATGAAGAAATTTCCGTTTTTTATAAGAAAAAGTTATGCATTCTTTTTATTTTCTGGCAAAAAGGCAGAAATTCCATGTCTTTTGAAGCAAAATTGCAGAAATTCCCCTAATTGTGGGGCAAAAAGACAGAAATTCTCCTTATTTTGGGTCAAAATTCAGAAATTCCACTTATTTTGGGTCAAAATTTCAATAATTTCACTTATTTTGGGCAAAATTGCAGAAATTTCACTTATTTCAGGGTAATAAGTCAGAAATTTTCCTTATTTTGGGACAAAAAAGACAAATTCCCTTTGTTTTGGGGGAAAAAACAGATATTCCACTTATTTAGAGGCAATAAAGCAGAAATTCCCCTCATTTTGGAGCAAAAAGAAGAAATTTCCCTTTTTTATGGCAAAAAGGTATGCATTCTTATTATTTTCGGACAAAAAAGGCAGAAATTCCCCGTATTTTGGAACAAAATTGCAGAAATTCCTCTAATTGTGGGGCAAAAAGGCAGAAATTTCTCTTATTTTGGGGTAAAATTGCAAAAATTTCACTTATTTCAGGAAAATAAGGCAGAAATTTTCCTTATTTTGGGGCAAAAAGGCAGAAATTCCTAATATTTTGTGGCAAACATGCAGAACTTCCCCTTATTTTGAGGTAAAAAGGCTGAAATTCCCCTTATTTGGGAGCAAAAATCCAGAAATTTCCCTTATTTTGGGGCAAAATTCCAGAAATTTCACTTATTTCAGGGTAATAAGTCAGAAATTTTCCTTATTTTGGGGCAAAAAAGACAGAAATTCCCTTTGTTTTGGGGGAAAAAGACAGAAATTCCACTTATTTAGATGCAAAAAAGCAGAAATTCCCTTTATTTTGGAGCAAAAATGAAGAAATTTCCCTTTTTTATGGCAAAAAGTTACGCATTCTTCTTATTTTCGGGCAAATAGGCAGAAATTCCACATATTTTGGAGCAAAATTGCAGAAATTCCCCTAATTGTGGGGCAAAAAGGCAGAAATTCCCTATATGTTTGAGCAAAAAGACAGAAATTCTCTTTATTAGAGGGCAAAACTCAGAAATTCCACTTATTTTGGGGCAAAATTCCAGAGATTTCCCTAATTTTGGAGCAAAATTGCAGAAATTTCACTTATGGCAGGGAAAAAAGGCAGAAAATTTCCTTATTTTGGGGCAAAAAGGCAGAAATTCCTCGTATTTTGGAGCAAAATTGCAGAAATTAACCTAATTGTGGGGCAAAAAGGCAGAAATTCCCTATATGTTGGGGCAAAAAGACAGAAATTCTCCTTATTTTGGGGCAAAACTCAGAAATTCCACTTATTTTCGGGCAAAATTCCAGAAATTTCTTTAATTTTGGGGCCAAATTTCAGAAATTTCACTTATTTTGCAGCAAAATTGGAAAAATTTCACCTATTTCAGGGAAAAAAAGCAGAAATTTTCTTATTTTGGGGCAAAAAGGCAGAAATTTCCTTATTTTAGGGCAAAATTGCAGAAATTTCACTTATTTAAATAAAAAGCAGAAATTTTCTTATTTTGGGGCAAAAAGGCAGAAATTTCTTTTATTTTGGTACAAAATTGCAGAAATTTTTCTTATTTTGGAGCAAAAAGGCAGAAATTTCCCATATTTTGGTACAAAATTGCAGAAATTTTTCTTATTTTGGGCAAAAAGGCAGAAATTTCCTTATTTTGAGGCAAAAATGCAGAAATTCCCATTATTTTGAGGAAAAAGGCTGAAATTCCACTTAATTGGGGGCAAAAAGGCAAAAATTTCTTTATCTCGGGGCAAAATTGCATAAATTTCACTTATTTCAGGGTAATAATTCAGAAATTTATCTTATTTTGGGGCAAAAAGACAGAAATTCCCTTGTTTTTTGGGGAAAAACACAGAAATTCCACTTTTTTAGAGGCAAAAAAGCAGAAATTTTTTTTATTTTGGAGCAAAAATGAAGAAATTTCCTTTTTCTGTGGCAAAAGGTATACATTCCTATTATTTTCAGGCTAAAATGCAGAAATTCCCTGTATTTTGGAGCAAAATTGCAGAAATTCCCCTAATTGTGGGGCATAAAGGCAGAAATTCCCTTTATGTTAGGGCAAAAAACAGAAATTCTCCTTATTTTGGGGCAAAACTCAGAAATTCCACTTATTTTGGGGCAAAATTCCAGAAATTTCCCTTATTTTGGGGCAAAATTGCAGAAATTTCACTTATTTTGCGGCAAAAAGGCAGAAATTCCTAATATTTTGTGGCAAAAATGCAGAGATTCTCCTTATTTTGAGGTAAAAAGGCTGAAATTCTCCTTATTTGGGGGCAAAAATGCAGAAATTTCCATTATTTTGGGGCAAAATTGCAGAAATTTCACTTATTTCAGGGTAATAAGTCAGAAATTTTCCATATTTTGTACAAAAAAAGACAGAAATTCCCTTTGTTTTGGGGGAAAATACATATATTCCACTTATTTAGAGGCAAAAAAGCAGAAATTCCTCTTATTTTGGGGCAAAATTGCAGGAATTTTACTTACTTCAGGGTAATACGTCAGAAATTTTCTTTTTTTGGGGCAAAAAAGACAGAAATTACCTTTGTTTTGGGGAAAAAAGACAGAAATTCCACTTATTTAGAGGCTAAAAAGCAGAAATTTCCCTTATTTTGGAGCAAAAATGAAGAAATTTCCCTTTTTTATGGGAAAAAGTTATGCATTCTTCTTATTTTCGGGCAAAAATGCAGAAATTACCTGTATTTTGGAGCAAATTGCAGAAATTCCCCTAATTGTGGGGCAAAAATTCAGAAATTCGCTATATTTTGGGACAAAAAGACAGAAATTCTCCTTATTTTGGGTCAAAACTCAGAAATTCCACTTATTTTGGGGCAAAATTCCAATAATTTCACTTATTTTGGGGCAAAATTGCAGAAATTTCACTTATTTCAGGGTAATAAGTCAGAAATTTTCCTTATTTTGGGGCAAAAAAGACAGAAATTACATTTGTTTTGGGGGAAAAAGACAGAAATTCCACTTATTTAGAGGCATAAAAGCAGAAATTCCCCTCATTTTGGAGCAAAAATGAAGAAATTTCCCTTTTTTATGGCAAAAAGGTTTGCATTCTTATTATTTTCGGGCAAAAAGGCAGAAATTCCCCGTATTTTATAGCAAAATTGCCGAAATTTCCCTAATTGTGGGGCAAAAAGGAAAATATTCCCTATATGTTGGGGCAAAAAGACAGAAATTCTCCTTATTTTGGAGCAAAACTCAGAAATTCCATTCATTTTGGTGCAAAATTCCAGAAATTTCCCTTATTTTGGGGCAAAATTGCAGAAATTTCTCTTATTTTGGGGCAAAATTGCAGAAATTTCACTTATTTCAGAAAAAAAGCAGAAATTTTCTTATTTTGGGGCAAAAAGGCAGAAATTTCCCATATTTTGGGGCAAAAATGCAAAAATTCCCCTTATTATGAGGTAAAAAGTCTGAAATTCCCCTTATTTGGGGGCAAAAAGGCAGAAATTTCCCATATTTTGGGGCAAAAATGCAGAAATACCCATTATTTTGAGGAAAAAGGCTGAAATTCCACTTAATTGGGGGCAAAAGGGCAAAAATTTCCTTATTTCGGGGCAAAATTGCAAAAATTTCACTTATTTCAGGGTAATAATTCAGAAATTTATCTTATTTTGGGGCAAAAAGACAGAAATTCCCTTGTTTTTTGGGGAAAAACACAGAAATTCCACTTTTTTAGAGGCAAAAAAGAAGAAATTTTTTTTATTTTGGAGCAAAAATGAAGAAATTTCCTTTTTCTGTGGCAAAAGGTATACATTCCTTTTATTTTCAGGCTAAAATGCAGAAATTCCCTGTATTTTGGAGCAAAATTGCAGAAATTCCCCTAATTGTGGGGCATAAAGGCAAAAATTCCCTTTATGTTAGTGCAAAAAACAGAAATTCTCCTTATTTTGGGGCAAAACTCAGAAATTCCACTTATTTTCGGGCAAAATTCCAGAAATTTCCCTTATTTTGGGGCAAAATTGCAGAAATTTCACTTATTTTGCGGCAAAAAGGCAGAAATTCCTAATATTTTGTGGCAAAAATGCAGAGATTCTTCTTATTTTGAGGTAAAAAGGCTGAAATTCTCCTTATTTGGGGGCAAAAATGCAGAAATTTCCCTTATTTTGGGGCAAAATTGCAGAAATTTCACTTATTTCAGGGTAATAAGTCAGAAATTTTCCATATTTTGTACAAAAAAAGACAGGAATTCCCTTTGTTTTGGGGGAAAAATACATATATTCCACTTATTTAGAGGCAAAAAAGCAGAAATTCCTCTTATTTTGGGGCAAAATTGCAGGAATTTTACTTACTTCAGGGTAATACGTCAGAAATTTTCTTTTTTGGGGGCAAAAAAGACAGAAATTACCTTTGTTTTGGGGAAAAAAGACAGAAATTCCACTTATTTAGAGGCTAAAAAGCAGAAATTTCCCTTATTTTGGAGCAAAAATGAAGAAATTTCCCTTTTTTATGGGAAAAAGTTATGCATTCTTCTTATTTTCGGGCAAAAATGCAGAAATTACCTGTATTTTGGAGCAAATTGCAGAAATTCCCCTAATTGTGGGGCAAAAATTCAGAAATTCCCTATATTTTGGGACAAAAAGACAGAAATTCTCCTTATTTTGGGGCAAAACTCAGAAATTCCATTCATTTTGGTGCAAAATTCCAGAAATTTCCCTTATTTTGGGGCAAAATTGCAGAAATTTCTCTTATTTTGGGGCAAAATTGCAGAAATTTCACTTATTTCAGAAAAAAAGCAGAAATTTTCTTATTTTGGGGGCAAAAAGGCAGAAATTTCCCATATTTTGGGGCAAAAATGCAAAAATTCCCCTTATTATGAGGTAAAAAGGCTGAAATTCCCCTTATTTGGGGGCAAAAAGGCAGAAATTTCCCATATTTTGGGGCAAAAATGCAGAAATTCCCATTATTTTGAGGACAAAAGTCTGAAATTCCCTTTATTAGGAGCAAAAAGGCAGAAATTTCCTTTATTTTGGGGCAAAATTGCAGAAATTTCATTTATTTCAGGGTAATAAGTCAGAAATTTTCCTTATTTTTGGGCAAAAAAGACAGAAATTCCCTTTGTTTAGAGGGAAAAAGACAGAAATTCCACTTATTTAGAGGCAAAAAAGCAGAAATTCCCCTTATTTTGGAGCAAAAATGAAGAAATTTCCTTTTTTATGGTAGAAAGTTTTGCATTCCTCTTATTTTTGGGCAAAGAAGCAAAAATTCCCCGTATTTTGGAGCAAAATTTCAGAATTTCCCCTAATTGTGGGGCAAAAAGGCAGAAATTCCATATATGTTGGGGAAAAAACTCAGAAATTCTCATTATTTTGAGGAAAAGGCTGAAATTCCCCTTAATTGGGGGCAAAAAGGCAGAAATTTCCTTATTTTGGGGCAAAATTGCAAAAATTTCACTTTTTCAGGGTAATAATTCAGAAATTTTTCTTATTTTGGGGCAAAAAGACAGAAATTTTCTTGGTTTTTGGGGATAAAGACAGAAATTCCACTTTTTTAAAGGCTAAAAAGCAGAAATTCCCATTATTTTGGAGCAAAAATGAAGAAATTTCCTTTTTCTGTGGCAAAAGGTATACATTCCCCTTATTTTCAGGCTAAAAAGCAGAAATTCCCTGTATTTTGGAGCAAAATTGCAGAAAATCCCCTAATTGTGGGGCATAAAGGCAAAAATTCCCTATATGTTAGGGCAAAAAACAGAAATTCTCCTTATTTTGGGGCAAAACTCATAAATTCCACTTATTTTGGGGAAAATTCCTGAAATTTCCCTTATTTTGGGGCAAAATTGCAGAAATTTCACTTATTTTGGGGCAAAATTGCAAAAATTTCACTTATTTCAGTGAAAAAAGGCAGAAATTTTGCTCATTTTGGGCCAAAAATCAGAAATTCCTAATATTTTGTGGCCACAATGCAGAAATTCCCCTTATTTTGAGGTAAAAAGGCTGAAATTCCCCTTATTTGGGGGCAAAAAGGCAGAAATTTCCTTAATTTTGGGGCAAAATTGCAGAAATTTCACTTATTTCAGGGTAATAAGTCAGAAATTTTCCTTATTTCGAGCATAAATAGACAGAAATTAACTTTGTTTTGGGGGAAAAATACATAAATTCCACTTATTTAGAGGCAAAAAAGTAGAAATTCCCCTTATTTTGGGGCAAAATTGCAGAAATTTCACTTACTTCAGGGTAATAAGTCAGAAATTTTCCTTATTTTCTGGCAAAAAGACAGAAATTCCCTTTGTTTTTGGGGGAAAAATACATAAATTCCACTTATTTAGAGGCAAAAAAGCAGAAATTCCCTTTATTTTAGGGCAAAATTGCAAAAATTTCACTTATTTCAGTGAAAAAAGGCAGAAATTTTCCTTATTTAGAGGCAAAAAGGCAGAAATTCCTAATATTTTGTGGAAAAATGCAGAAATAATCCCATATTTTGAGGTAAAAAGGCTGAAATTCCCCTTATTTGGGAGCAAAAAGGCAGAAATTTCCCTTATTTTGGGGCAAGATTGCAGAAATTTCACTTATTTCAGGGTAATAAGTCAGAAATTTTCCTTATTTTGGGGCAAAAAAGACAGAAATTCCCTTTTTTTGGTGGGAAAAAGGAATTCCACTTATTTAGATGCAAAAAAGCAGAAATTCCCCTTATTTTGGAGCAAAAATAAAGAAATTTCCCTTTTTTTATTGCAAAAAGCTATGCATTCTTCTTATTTTCGGGCAAAAAGGCAGAAATTCCCCATATTTTGGAGCAAAATTGCAGAAATTCCCCTAATTGTGGGGCAAAAGGCAGAAATTCCCTATATGTTGGGGCAAAAACAGAATTTCTCCTTATTTTGGGGCAAAACTTAGTAATTCCACTTATTTCGGAGCAAAATTCCAGAAATTTCACTTATTTTGGGGCAAAATTGCAGAAATTACACTTATTTTGGGGCAAAATTGCAGAAATTTCCCTTATTTCAAAAAAAAAAAACAGAAATTATCTTATTTTGGGGCAAAAAGGCAGAAATTTCTTCTATTTTGGTACAAAATTGCAGAAATTTTTTTTATTTGGAGCAAAAAGGCAGAAATTTCTTATATTTTGGGGCAAAAATGAAGAAATTCCCCTTATTTTGAGGGAAAAAGGCTGAAATTACCCTTATTTGGAAGTAAAAAGGCACAAATTTCCCTTGTTTTGGCGGCAAAATTGCAGAAATTTCACTTATTTCAGGGTAATAAGTCAGAAATTTTCCTTATTTTGGGGCAAAAAAGACAGAAATTACATTTGTTTTGGGGGAAAAAGACAGAAATTCCACTTATTTAGAGGCATAAAAGCAGAAATTCCCCTCATTTTGGAGCAAAAATGAAGAAATTTCCCTTTTTTATGGCAAAAAGGTTTGCATTCTTATTATTTTCGGGCAAAAAGGCAGAAATTCCCCGTATTTTATAGCAAAATTGCCGAAATTTCCCTAATTGTGGGGCAAAAAGGAAAATATTCCCTATATGTTGGGGCAAAAAGACAGAAATTCTCCTTATTTTGGAGCAAAACTCAGAAATTCCATTCATTTTGGTGCAAAATTCCAGAAATTTCCCTTATTTTGGGGCAAAATTGCAGAAATTTCTCTTATTTTGGGGCAAAATTGCAGAAATTTCACTTATTTCAGAAAAAAAGCAGAAATTTTCTTATTTTGGGGCAAAAAGGCAGAAATTTCCCATATTTTGGGGCAAAAATGCAAAAATTCCCCTTATTATGAGGTAAAAAGTCTGAAATTCCCCTTATTTGGGGGCAAAAAGGCAGAAATTTCCCATATTTTGGGGCAAAAATGCAGAAATACCCATTATTTTGAGGAAAAAGGCTGAAATTCCACTTAATTGGGGGCAAAAGGGCAAAAATTTCCTTATTTCGGGGCAAAATTGCAAAAATTTCACTTATTTCAGGGTAATAATTCAGAAATTTATCTTATTTTGGGGCAAAAAGACAGAAATTCCCTTGTTTTTTGGGGAAAAACACAGAAATTCCACTTTTTTAGAGGCAAAAAAGAAGAAATTTTTTTTATTTTGGAGCAAAAATGAAGAAATTTCCTTTTTCTGTGGCAAAAGGTATACATTCCTATTATTTTCAGGCTAAAATGCAGAAATTCCCTGTATTTTGGAGCAAAATTGCAGAAATTCCCCTAATTGTGGGGAATAAAGGCAAAAATTCCCTTTATGTTAGTGCAAAAAACAGAAATTCTCCTTATTTTGGGGCAAAACTCAGAAATTCCACTTATTTTCGGGCAAAATTCCAGAAATTTCCCTTATTTTGGGGCAAAATTGCAGAAATTTCACTTATTTTGCGGCAAAAAGGCAGAAATTCCTAATATTTTGTGGCAAAAATGCAGAGATTCTTCTTATTTTGAGGTAAAAAGGCTGAAATTCTCCTTATTTGGGGGCAAAAATGCAGAAATTTCCCTTATTTTGGGGCAAAATTGCAGAAATTTCACTTATTTCAGGGTAATAAGTCAGAAATTTTCCATATTTTGTACAAAAAAAGACAGGAATTCCCTTTGTTTTGGGGGAAAAATACATATATTCCACTTATTTAGAGGCAAAAAAGCAGAAATTCCTCTTATTTTGGGGCAAAATTGCAGGAATTTTACTTACTTCAGGGTAATACGTCAGAAATTTTCTTTTTTTGGGGCAAAAAAGACAGAAATTACCTTTGTTT
This sequence comes from Micromys minutus, assembly GCF_963924665.1. Classification (NCBI taxonomy): domain Eukaryota; kingdom Metazoa; phylum Chordata; class Mammalia; order Rodentia; family Muridae; genus Micromys; species Micromys minutus. The sequence continues at coordinate 600,536 of NW_027667197.1, read as the reverse complement.
TGGGGAAAAAAGACAGAAATTCCACTTATTTAGAGGCTAAAAAGCAGAAATTTCCCTTATTTTGGAGCAAAAATGAAGAAATTTCCCTTTTTTATGGGAAAAAGTTATGCATTCTTCTTATTTTCGGGCAAAAATGCAGAAATTACCTGTATTTTGGAGCAAATTGCAGAAATTCCCCTAATTGTGGGGCAAAAATTCAGAAATTCCCTATATTTTGGGACAAAAAGACAGAAATTCTCCTTATTTTGGGGCAAAACTCAGAAATTCCATTCATTTTGGTGCAAAATTCCAGAAATTTCCCTTATTTTGGGGCAAAATTGCAGAAATTTCTCTTATTTTGGGGCAAAATTGCAGAAATTTCACTTATTTCAGAAAAAAAGCAGAAATTTTCTTATTTTGGGGCAAAAAGGCAGAAATTTCCCATATTTTGGGGCAAAAATGCAAAAATTCCCCTTATTATGAGGTAAAAAGGCTGAAATTCCCCTTATTTGGGGGCAAAAAGGCAGAAATTTCCCATATTTTGGGGCAAAAATGCA